>NC_056737.1:1369558939-1369726439 GCF_019279795.1 Protopterus annectens
TTTTAAAAAAACCATTAATTATTTAGATTTATTGCGATTACAAAGGTAGTGAAACCCCCTGAAACGGGGGGTTCCTTCAGTTTTTAGCAAAAAGATCAAAGCAGCCAAACAAATCCACTGTAAGAATAACGGCATTGTGTACAACCCTCAAATTTACCATTAGGAAATGTAAAGCCAACTGTCAACTTTGGACTGCAACTAACTGAAAGGAAAATCAGAAGACATTCTGCAGCTGTATTAGAAAGCTTAGAAGTAACCTAGAATTCTCCACTGAAATCATCCTCAATGATATTTCCTTCTATAATCCCAAGAACACTTATACTATAACCATGGTCAAATTCTCATCCAGTTTAACTTTTCCCACCCTCCCTTTTTTCCTCTCCATTCTCACTCATACCCCCTTCTGATAGCCATTTGAACCAAGTCATTTTGACTGTTTTGAAAATTAAAACACTACTACCATGGCTCCGGACAACATCACTGGATATCTGCTAAAAAGCATATTCCCACATAGCAAAATCCCTCCATCAGCTCTACAACCTCTCTCTCCACTGGTTGTTCCCTGAAGTGAGCCTGAAAATTACAGACCTACTAGTGTCACTAGTATTATGTGCAGTTCTATGGAACAGCATATTATGACAGAACTAATAAACAATCATGAAGATAACCTTATATTCCTGGATACATAGTAGCTCAGCTTTATAAAAGGCAGATTATTGGGGGGGGGGGGAGCCTAACATAGAGAAGTTCTCATTGTGCAATAAGCCTTTTTACAGTTTTGATTTCTTAACCTGGCCAGTTTCAAAGATTACAGCTATTTATAAATAAATGGTGAATTAACTATCAGAAATGTTAAAGGTTGTTTCTCCTGGAGACTAAAGAGCTGCAGGACTGAATTCATTGTTAACAAGACAGTATATGGCAATTCTAGGGCAACATGAAATTAATGTGGCAAGAAAGGGCTGTTAGATCTGAAATAACAGAATCTCAGTCCCCACAAATTTCTAATTTACATTCAGAGGTATTGGTATTACATTCAAAACTTGGAGACTTTTAAAATAAACAAAGATGTGGGAATTTACACTTACTAGCTTTCCCTGAATCTGCGAAGGATAACAACTTGTTGAACTTATTTTATAGCAAATTTCTGTCTGCTGTGCCTACCATTATGGATGGGGAGGAAAGTTGAATACATCGGTTGTATAGAGATCTGGTTCTCTATAGCACCCTAGGCAAAATATTATTAGATTACATTCATACTTAGCCAAAGAGGGGATTTTGAATAATACCCACCTCATCCACGAAGTTATATCAGATGAAACTGTCATCAAAGCTTTTCAGGACTTCTCTAAATATCTTTATTTGTGAAAAGCTGTATATGCAGAGGTACTACATGAGTGGAAGCACAAGGCCATCATGCCCCTGCTGATTTGCTGGTAGCGGTAAAGGGCCAGAAAAAATGTTTTTCTTGTCCAAAGGAAGTTCAGCACTTTTTGTGGCAGAGGAATTCTCTTGCTGCAGAAAGCAGGCATGCCCCTCATTGTAATTATAGAGGGGCAGAAGTTGAATCAACATCCAGGTCTGTTGCAATCAAGATAGCTTCATTGCAAGTGGATAGCTTAGTCAGTTAACTGAAGACCAAGATCAATGAGTGCAGAGGAGTTGTCAATATTACTTCAATATGTCTTTAAAGAGAGGCAAAGATGAAAGTGGATGGGATAAACCAGTATGCACTACTGGTGAGACAGTAGAACACCCTTCCTCGTAAATCAGGGTTTAAAGACTTTAATACAGTAGAGCACTTTGGTAACAGTGTTAAGAGTGCAAAGACAATTAAAGACTGGTTAATGGAATAAGTATAAGAGAATTTAGTCAGGACCAGCATATCAGTCTCAGTTATGTATGATAAGTCTCTGCACTACAAATGAATGCAGCACTGTAGTTTTTCATTCCTATAGATGCATGTTTTTGTGTTAGATGGAGAACTGTAACTTGCAATGGGCAATATATTTGACTGATTATTTTTACAATGTTGCAGATATTATTGATGGGACTTCTTACTGCTTGTTAATGTCAGTGTATAGTTAGCATATTCTGTTATTAATGAAGGAAAATTATATGTTATGAAACTGACACTGTGTTAATTGGACAGTATCTAATTTCAATGTTAAAAGTTTCTGTTTGTGTGTGTATGTGCCTGTGAAATTCATCCCGGGGATCAGGTCCAGGGAAGTAAATACTGTGGGAAGAAATAGCCTAGTCCAACATATGAACCTGTGTGTGTGTGTGTGTATGTGTGTGTGTGTGTGTGTGTGTGTGTGTGTGTGTGTGTGTGTGTGTATGTGAGTTGTGTGTGTGTGTGTGTGTGTGTGTGTGTGTGTGTGTGTGTGTGTGTGTGTGTGTGTGTGTGTGTGTGTGTGTGTGTGTGACTGTGGAATTATGCCATGGATGCTGTACAGGGTGATAAAGGTGATTTAGTTTTTTTAAACCAGGTAGGGATGAGTGTGAAAGCTCTTAGACAGTTGAAGGATTCACAGAACACTGGAGCATAAATGATCTTGGCCCAGAGCTACCATAGATCCAGGTGTAGATCCAGGATGGATCCAGTAGTCATATCTAACTTAGCCATGTTAGAGAAGAGGAAGGCTGAGTTGAGGGGAGGTATCTTTAATGGAACAGGTTGGTGTAGTGTTAAGGTTGTGTACTTGGAGCATGTGAGGGATATGTCATCTAAGCAAAAGAGGCAAGATCAGAAGCAAGCTTATGGAGCTCAAAATTGATATTCTTTTACAAGAAGTTAAATTAAAGAAAAAGGAAACAAAGAAGATAGGTTGGCAGGATGTGAAACTCCTGGGATGTAATGCAATATCGAAAGGATGGAAATGGGAGGCTCTTATTTGCAAAATCTTTACAGGTGGCATTAAAGCCATTGAGTCAGGATAAAGATGGTAGAGGGGTAATTGCTGAGCTAGATATAGGGGACAAGAATGGAAAATTGCAGCACAATATGGACCTAATGTTGATTCCTTTGATTTCTTTTTGTAAAGTTTTATTACCATTGGCAAGAGATGCTTCCATACTGTGAAAGAGAAATTATAATAGCAAGGCAATGCAAGTAGTGGCGCAATGCCTACAGAAGAGGAATGGTGGAAATTTGGAGGATGTGTAACCCAACACTTGAGAAATTTACCTTTTCCATGGATGAGAGCCATCAAGATAACAGATTTGCCAAGTTTATTGTGAGAAGTAAAGGACTAGAACAATTTTGAGACATAGACATAGGTGAAAGATGTTTTTCAGACCAGGCCCATGTGACATTAATGTTAAGATTACATTAGGAGATATATGGAACCATAAGGGAGAGGGGGAAGCCTTGGTGCTGGCTAGTGAACAAAAACGTTTTGAAGTAAAATATTTTAATAAAGAGATTCTTTTTGTAGCAATGGATGGGAAAGGGATAGCCAATTGGCACTTCATGAATGGCAGGAGGCTATAAAATGTGCAGACAGAGGCACTTTTATGAGTTTAGTGGGCTATTTGATTAAACAAAGTTACAGACAGATCAAGGAACTGGGGCAAGAATTAAAATTTCTTCAAAGAAAGTTGGAGATGGACCGTACTAGGGGGAAGGGATTTTGAGATACAAATGAAAACAGACTCATTGAGAGTATAAGAATACTATTGTGGATAAACAAATTATTACTGTACAGGAATTTAGGTGGTGCAGAGTAGTGGGGAGAAGACAGGCAAATGGCTGAAGACAAAGGTAAACGAGATGCAGAAAGATACCTTTATTGTGTATGCGATAGATAAAGATGACCATATTGTTTGAAATCAGCAGGAAATTAAATGCATCTTCTGAGAATTTTTTAGTGCATTATACACATCAAAAAGTAAGGTAAAAATAATACCTTGTGACAAGAATCAGTTTTTAAGAGCACTAGGTTCACATTAAAACAGCAAAACATATTTCTTCAAGTGACATATTAGAGGTAATAAAGGATCTTAAGAGGCAGAAATACCCAGACAGTGATGGATTTGCATGTAATTTAATAATTTTTTTTCAAAACTATTTGGTTAACTAGTTGGAGAGGGTTATTTTAATACAGGTGCAGTGACAGGAGTTCTACCAGATTATTTTCTATGGTAGTGTTGGTTCTACTCCCCAAAGGCAACCAACATACAAGGCTTTCTGGTATTTGCAGGCCCATTTCCTTGATGAATGTAGAAGGCAAAATCTTAGCAGCAATATTAGCCAAAATGCTCTACAATTTCTCTTGTATGCTAATATTTGTGTTTACTCAGAAAGTTTATAATGTGTGCTGATGAGTTGGGGTGGAGTAACATTTTTTGACATCCAAAAAACATTTGACACAGCTGAATGGAACTTTTTGTTTCAAGTTTTAAATGATATACAAGTGGGTAAAACATTTTTAAACTGGATTAATCCTTTGTATCAGATTGCTAAAGTTCAATTGTCAATTAATGGGTACTTATCCCAGAATATAACAGTAGGTAGTGGCACTAGGCAGGGGTGCTCTGTATCTCTATTTCTTTTTATTTTAGGCATGGAAACGATAGCCCAGCAAATTAATCAGTACCTCTGAAGCATCCCTTGTAAATGGAAGTTTGTTAGTCTATTTGAGGATGATTGCATGCTTTCAACTGATAGATTAGATATTAGTTTGCCAACAGTAATTACTATCTTTGAAGATTTTAAGATGAGGCAAATACAGTTCAAATTAAAGAAGGATATGGTGCAAATTTGACAGAAGAACATAGGATTACTGGTGTAGCAACTACCAAGTACTCTGGTTTAATGATGACTGAAATAGAACAGATGGAGAGAAACTGCATGGCTTTGCTTGATCAAGCAAGTTATTTTTTTTTTATAACTGATACAATCAGTTTAATATAAAAGAAGATCCTCCTTAGGGTAATTTAAGTAAGTAGGCATGTACCACTTAAGAGTAGAAAAGGTAATTGGCTTAAAATAATTAAAAATGCGTGTAATGCATTTATTTAGAATGGAAGAAGGGTGAGAATAGCTAAAGGAAAACTACAGCTTCCTAGGAATCTGGTGGATATGGCATGCTGGAATTTAAATGTTATACTCTTGCATCTGCTATTGCAATAACTCAGTCATGGGGTTTCTACCTTCATGGTGAGGAAGGAAATGAAGGACAAAGTGAACCTTGAGATGCTGATATACATGAAAATTCATTAGGGTTTTAAAAGGAAAACATGTGACGGTGCTCAGTTTGATGTAAATGGCGTTATGGAAGAATTATAATTTAAGAATCTTGGGACAGCCTTTATTTTGGAGTAAATGGAAGAGTAAAAGAATTGACTAAATAGATTCTGTGATACAGCAAGTTGAAAGAGGGAAACCCTATGTTCTATAAATGGGTGGGACTTTAAGCATAGATATGGCATGCCTGAAAGGACATGACTATAATTTGAACAGCTAAAAGAATGCAGTCAAACTTTTGGTTGAAGAAATTAGATGTAAGAAAAAAAACATTAGAGGCTGGCATAATTGAATGAGCATTGACTATTAACTGGACATGTGAGAGAGGAGATTATCATGCAGCAAGCCATATGTTATCTTTGTATAAAATAAGTAGGGGAAAGAGATGGAAAGATTGAGAATAAGATGGTGGGAGGAATAGGGTATAAATGTGACTTAGCAGAACTGGGTGACGTTTAAAGATAGGAGCCAATATGAGGGTCTTGCCAGTAATTTGTGACCATCATATGAAATGGATATATAGATGGTATATAACTCCATTACAGAATTTTCAAAATTCAGGTACAGGAAAGGGGAAAAGTTGGAGATATGAGGAGATGGCAGACAAAAATATTCAGATGTTTTAGTATTTTAGGGCCATGTATACGTGTTTAGGCTATATTATACAGCGATGGGAAGAAATATTTGATAAAAAAAGTTCCAAAGAAATGGGATTGTTTTCATTTTATGTTTAGAGGAGATGAGGAAGGTTGGAGCAAAACAGAAAATACATTACTATTATTGTTGGGGGGTGAGTTACATTGCCAAAGCAAGAAAGGGTAATGTTCTTTGAAGAAAATAAATCAGAGTAAGTAATAATGTCAGGACTTATTATATTATCTGATCAGGAAGGTAAAGGAGATAAAATAAAGGTGAGTAGAGACTGATCCATGATAAAGGCATACTACCACATTAGGGGGATATATATTTAATAATGCATACTCTTTGTATTTCTTATCTTGTTATAGTCTGATAAATTTATTTTTTCTTTCCAGGGGATATACCAATTATATTAATTTTTGCTAGTTTTATTTATGACAGTTTTATTTTGCAGTTCTTTTCATGATCCCTAAATGTCAGTAAAAAGCAATAAAAAAATGCCTGCTCAGTTTGGCTGAGTTCTATGAAAGGGTTTCTGAGGCCAATGATAACAGGCATATAGTCCATATTGCTTATCTGGACCATACCAAGGTCAGTGACACTATACCCCATGATGGGATTAATGACAAACTCTGCCAGCTCAACATTAACCTCTACAAGGTTTGTTGGATTAGAAACTGGCTGTCTAACAGAACCCATTTCATTAAGGTTGGTTGTGTTTGCTTTAGACGTAATGCTTCTATAGACTTTGAAACATAGACTGCCTCTAATTCACAGGCATCTTTTATAGACTTTATCAACACAAACACCCTGAACAAGATAATGCACACTCCAACCAGAGGACCTAGTACTCCCCAACATATTGGACCTAGTACTCACCAACATTGGAGAATATTGCAGTCCACCCCATGTCATGTCCTCACTGGTGAGGTCAGACCACAAAGATGTCTCACTTGACATAATCAACCTCGAAAATCCAACTAATTCCATAACAGTTAGGAACTATTCTAAAGCAAACTATATCCTATTAAAATTCACGGCTCCCTCAAACCCGAAGAATGCGGCTACCTATGCAGAATTATTTACAGAAACACTTTACAAAAATGTAAATGGAGCAACTGAGTCTGTTGTACCTACCAGAATTTATCCATAGTCTATCACTAAAAAGAAATCCCACTGGTGGAATCCTTACCTTAACAGGATATATAACAAAACAAAAAAGTTAAGGACAAAAATCAGAAAAAAGCAAGTCTCAAAGATAAGCGCTCTCTGATTCAACAAAACAAGAAAACTAAAAGGTTTAATAAAGTCTTGAGGCCAATTACAAAATCAGGGTATTGTTCCAATCTAAGGGTAATCACAACACCTTCTTCAGTGATGTCATCAGCATTATCAGTAACACTCAGCATTGTGCAGAACTAGTGGCAAATGGCACAACCTTCACTGATGAGGGTGACATAGCAAATTTACTGAATGATAAATTTAACTCTAACTTCAGTCTCCCCTCACCCTCTACTACCCCCTGTAAAATCCTTTCTAGCATATCTTCTAAACTATCAAAAGGTATCAGGTTGTGATATTACTCGCTAAGTACAAAAACTCTGCTAAAATGGGCCTGACAATGTCCTCAGTTGCCTTCTAAACAGCATAAAACATGACATGCTGGGACCACTTGAGACAAACACCAGCTACAGCTTCAAAACAGGTTGCATGTCAGGTGAATGGAAGGTCACAATAGTCATCTCTCTTCATATGGGTTGTCCACTAACCGACCCCAGGAACTGCAGACAAATCAGTCTGACAATTCTAATTTGCAAAGCAATGGAACAAATTATCATAGAAATTATTAAAAAGCCCATTGTCAACCTACAGGCACTGGACCCATCCCAGTATGGCTTTAAGTGGACATCTTACCCACTCAGCCTGATAGACTTCTTTGAGAAGGTCATCAAGGTTTTGGATGAGTGGGAAATGATGTATACTCCCTACCTTCACCTGGCCAAGGTGTTCATTAAAATACCTACTCAAGTATTGATTTGATAACAAACTCTCAGAACTAGTCTTAAACCCCTACATAACTCGCTGGATTTTTGGCTGGCTCACAGATAGGATGCAAGAAGTCAGTGGAGTACCCAGGAGATCTGTGTTGAGCTCACTTACATTTGACATCTACTTCACAAAATGAAAGGCTAATATCAAAGGGCTCTGGCTCAGCAAGTTCACAGATGACTATAAATTAGAAGCTATCATAGATTCCCCGTAAAGCCACAAATTAAAACTGAATGGCAAGAAATCCATTGCAGGGCCCTTTGGGAAATCTTTTCTCCAAGATAATTACTCCATCAATAAAATACCCATAAGAGTTGACACAGTAGTTGGGGTTCTGGGAACATATGTAGACAGTAATGTGGTCTTCAACCAACATGTAGCCAAGACAGTAAGAATATCATTCTGTCATCCACCTCATAAGCAAGGGTATGGCATCCAGGTCTAGCAAGCTATAATACCACTCTACCCAGACCTTATCAGACCAGTCAGCAAGTGCAATGCCTCCTTTGGCATGTACCTAACCAATCACAATAGATGAATGCCCTGAAATGTTCCTCACTTGGAGAATCCAGGACATGAATAACCCATTCTACACATATCACCTTAAGACCCTATTAGGTTCATAGGTTCATACTAGGCTATCTGCCCAAGGGCATTTACAAGCCTAGCCCATAGTTTTGTGGCTTACGCCACCCCTTTAGTATGGGGAACTATACCCATTATTTTGCTGTGCCTCTGTCGAGCAGTGACACTGAGGTAATCCCTGGGGTATATCTGCGATCTCCCATCCATTGGTCAAGATTTCTCTTGAACAAGGCCAGCGAGATGCTCTGCCTCACATATACCGGGATTTTATTCCACAGCATAGGGAGTCTTTGGGTGATGAATCTATCCCTCCAGCATGTCCTATTAATAGCCGTGTCGAGGTTTAAGTCTCCCGCCCTTGTGGCTCTGATGGATCTAGATTTTTTGAGGTGAAGCATATTCATCAAATCTGGGTTTGACATGGCCTTGTATGTTAGGCAAAGGTCACCTCTGAGCAAGCGGTAAGCGACTGAATAGAGCTGGAGTTCTTTCAGTCGGGCAGCATAGGACAGATGTTTGAGACCCTTTATCCTTTTGGTGAGGAACTTTTGTGGCCTCTCCAGCTGCTGCAAGTGTCGGGTCAGATACATTCCAAATGGGGCATTGTACTCAATCATTGGTCTGATGAGTGATGAGTATAGGGAGACTATGACCTCCCTTGATCTAGATGAGAATCCCTTCATGATAAGGTGGGCAATGTAGAAGGTCTTCCTAACTACTTTAGCTACATGGGTGTCGAATGACAGACTACTATCAACCTGGGTCCCCAGGTCCCTGATAACTTCTTCTGTGCTCAGTGGATTGCCACCTATTTGGTAGCTAGGGGTAACCTTGTTTTTCCCGAAGGGTATGACTATGCATTTTTTGGCATTTGACTTTAGGCCATGGCTCTGGCACCAGTTATCCGTTTCTGTGAGACCCTTCTGAAGGATATCTGTGTCAGATGTGTTTTCTACTATGGCCAGTTTGCAGTCATCTGCAAACTTTGTCAGCCATAACCCTCCTGTGTTTGCTTGTACTTCGGAAAAGTAGATGCCAAACAAGAGTGGGCCCAGGACTGAGCCCTGTGGTACACCACTTGTGACAGGCTTTGAGTCTGACATGGCACCAGCAACTCTGACCCTGTGGGTTCTGTCACTCAGCCAGTTTGCAACCCATCTTGTGATGTATGGGTTAACATTTAAGCTGATGAGTTTTTCAATGATACCCAAGTGGGGTATTGTATAGAAGGCCTTCGCCAGATCGAGGTAGGCTGTATGGACTGCCTTTCCCTCATCAATGGCTTTGGTGACTGTTTGGAAAAAGTCAACCAAGTTTAGAAGGCATGATCTGCCTTTGACAAAGCCAAACTGGGATGGATCCAAAGTCTGCAAATTCCCTATGTCTTTATTTATGAGGTCCATTATGATCCTCTCCATGGCTTTGCAGATAAGGCTTGTCAAGCTAATGGGCCGGTAATTTCCAGGGTCGGTGGAGGCACCGCCTTTGTGAAGTGGGACCACAGTTGCAGTGCGCCACTCCTGGAGTGCGTATCCAGAGGTAAGACTATGATTAAACAGCTGTCCTAGCTGTGGGTTTAATTCCTCGTTGAGTTCGTGGAGCACACAGCCGGGGACACCATCAGGTCCCATGGATGCTGTGTTTTTGCTTTGGAGAGAGCAGTTCTCACTTGGTCGTGGAGATGTTTGGGGGCTGCAATCGCTTGGTATAGATATCTCTCCTTTGGGGAGGGGAGAAGTTTGCACTGAACCTGTCAGCCAGTATGTTGGCAATGTCTGTAGGATCAGTAATCTTCACATCATTTTGAACTAGTTCTGAGCATATCTGGGAGTTTCCTCCCAGGTTTCTAACATAGCTAAAGAAGGCCTTATGATTGTCTTTTGAGTCTTTAGCTATTTTTCTCTCAAAATTTGCTTTGGATGATTTTATGAGAGCTCTTAGTTTTTACTTATAGTGATCAAGGATGTCTTACCTTTTAAGGATTTTGCTCTATCTTGTAGTAGCTTCCTCCTTTTGTTGTAGAGTTTGTTTATGGCTGGGGTCCACCAGACTGGATGCTTGCCTTTGGTACAAAGAGTCTTTGTTTTGCTTGGGATTGCCTTATCCATGCAGTCCTGCAGGTGCTGGTAGAAGGCATTTGTAAGTGATTTAGCGGCTTGAGTACTGTTTTCCGCCGGCTCGGGGACCTTAAAGGAGACCACACTAGTCTTTAGAAGTGTGAAGTCGGCTTTCGAGAAGTTCTTTACTGTGGTCTTTTTTATTTCAGGTGGGGTGGGATGAGGACCTCCAGCGAGATTGTTTGTGATCTGATCTCACCAGTGAGGGGTATACTTCCGGTGTTGAACATTGTGCTCCCATGTTCGTGATGATGAGATCAAGTATGTTTTCTCCTCTTGTGGGATGGTGACTAGTTGTTCCATGGCATTTGAGTTTATGAATTCCAGGAACTTTTGGGCTAGGGTGTTTGGGCTTGAGTAGTGTTCCCAGTCCATATTAGGGTAATTGAAGTCACCTAGTATGATGGTGTTTGGTGATACATTTATCCCCTCTAGTGTTTTCAGGAAGGCCATGTGAGGTTCCTGAGTTTGTGAGGGTGGCCTGTAACATGCTACAATTTGCAGAGCAGTCTTGCCTATGGTTAATTGCACCTGGATGGTCTCCGATGCATCGTGCATTGCCACCAGTCTTGAGGTGTGGGTGTCCTTGATGAATATGGATACCCCCCCTCCTTTCTTGGTATTGTCCGGATTTTGGAGCCGGAACGCATGATAAGAGGTAAAACCTGATAGTGCTGGGGTGCTCTCAGGAGCCTTGAACCAGGTTTCTGTCACTGCACAGACATCGATGTTCTATTGCTGTACTCAGTCTCCTACAGGTTACTGAGATGAGATCTATGCCTAGCATATCAGGCATCTTCATAGCCAAAAAAAAAAAATCACCAAAACACTAGATCCAAGGACCTAAACTTTGCAGTGACATAAAGAGAACATGGTGGAGAGACCAACATGTGTCTCAAAAGATCCTCATGCTTTGCAATAATCTCCCCCTTCACTGTGAAGCTGACTTCATCCCTGACCCTATACAAAAGCAATCTTGATCATGGAATGGGAAATTACTTTCACCCCCTGTCTGGCACTTATGTCTCTGATGGAGAGAAGTCAACAGTAAGAAAATTAATCCACAAGTAACATTACCCATCCCCCATATAACCCTTAGCTACATCTAACATACCCCACCATATAGGTGTCCAAGGAACTTAGGAACAAAACTGGATTGGGTTGCATGACTACACTTGTCAAAGACCCTGGTGGTCATTAGTCTAGTATAAACCAATGGAACTCATTTTTCTCAAACATGCTGTCAGTGAAAAAAAAAGGGGAGGAAGAAATAATGCTCAAAGCAGATGCAGTTAAATAAAAAAAAATTGTACATCAAAGAATGTCAGCTAAACAGCCTCAAGTATATCAAGAGCTTTGATATGATTCTTAGTGAAGGGTAACTGAGCATCAACTGCATAAAATAAATCATGCATATCTTTCTGACAACCAATGTAGTTACATATAGATTGTAAATCACAGTGGGGTTGAGACTTAAATTGATGATATCAGGAGTGAAGTCAGTAAATCATGACATACCATACCTCTGAACCACTTACTGCAAGACATCTGGACATAGCCTAACATACTTGGGGGACAGGAGGCCAAAAAGAGGGAAACAGTTGCTGGTGTTACAGGGTTTGTTGTAACATAACATCCCTGAAGGATATGATGTCTGAAACACAAATTGATGTCAACATTTACTGACTTCAATCCTCACATTCTCCTACTGATTTCTCAAAAACAGACATTTTCTGAGGAACAGACCAAACATAAGAGGCAAATCTCTGGGCATTCTGCAGGCATCTGGACAGTTGAGAGGTATGTCACTGTCAGACATCAAGTCACACAGAAAATGTAGGTCCAGACAAAACATGTCAATCTTGTGTGTGTATAACAGCAATACTTACAATCTGTACCTAATTCTGGAACTTTGTCACCCATTTTGTTGGGCTGTCTCCACATTTCTTGTTCTGAGAAGTATTTTCACCTACCTTCTGTAGCCTCCACACCTCCCTAATGTACCCCTCACAGGCAAGGAAAAGGGGCAAGGCTCACATGAAGGACAATTATAGCACTGTGCTGCTATGGCATTGGCTAATGGAAAGATAACACAGCTACTCTGGAAGTAGAAAGTGGGAGACACCAATTTGTGCACAGGCCATCACCTGCTCATGAGCATTATCTACAAAAGGCAATCTGCTGTCTATGCAAAACAGGTCTAAACCCATCTACACAAAGACAGACTGCAACTACACAAATCTAAACATTTGTATTATTCTGAGGAATCTCTTCAGCACTATAACAGATATGTCAATCAATTAAGCATGTAATGGAATGCAGAAGGGGGGATGCAATAATGTGAAATAGGAAGTTAAACACTAGGTTGCAACATGACTTGCTGGACTCACATGTTGCCATCCAGCACCTATGGCCATTCCTGCTGGCACTGTCTGAACTGACATAGATCACAGCTCTGGCCCCTGAGTCACCCCAGCAAAGGTCAGCTTATGTATGAGTACTACCGCCATGTCTGTTGTCCAGTACTGACTGTGGCACTGCTAGGCCAGCTACCTTGGATGTTGTAAATATTCATACATCATCTGTGAATGCTACTATGATACATATGCTTGTCTTACAAATGTAAGAGACGTACATAGGGTATGTGCATAGTAAACAACTGGCGCAGAAGTGTGTGTTGAACTGTATGTTATATACTGAGCTTATGCCTTTCAACTGTCCAGAGTGCTCCAGAATGACCACATGTTTGTCTCATATTTGTATTCAATGTCTCATACAGTTGTGCATTGTCTGGCAAATCACTGGCAACCCAGTAAAGACTGAATTCATATCCTAATAGCATACATTTCAATGCCAGATGTCATATTCTGTGGAGTATTCCTGTGAATGTGAAACTGTCTTTGCTGGCAAATAAGTGTATTACAGCTGGATTTATAAAGTGTCACTATTTTCCAGCCCTTGCCCACCATTGATGTGTGCTTTTGTGCAGATATCTTGCTCTAACAGAAGCTATGAGTCTTAGCATGAAACTCATGTCATTGCAAGTGTACTTTGTCCTGGAGGATGCTGACATTTGTGCAGTCACTGACACCTGGTTTGCAGTTGTGGAGAGCACACTAACCTTGCCAGGGTACTCATCCCACCATATGTTTAGACCCCAGATGGAGGGATGTAAAGCCACAGGAGGTGGAGTTTTAAACATTATCATACACATACAGATCTCCAGGCTGGCCAAACAGTATGACACATGGGAGACATCTCAAGTGCAGTTAACCGTTGACAAAACACTTAGTCAAATTATTGCTAGCTACAGACCTCCAACCATGACTCTGGACACCCACTACACCTATCTGGACTTGCTTGATTCTGTAAAGATTCAACCATCTATCCTGCTCCTGGGTGACTAACTACCCAACCATAGTGTGCATGACCTATTCTACCTGAACATGAATGCAGAGTTTCCTCAGCTTTGTCAGTGACAATGCATTGGATCAGCTGGTCAACACTCCTACGACAGGTGGAAATATCCTGTACCTGGTCCTAACAAACATGAGTAGCCACTGTAGCAGTCGTACAGTGTCATCCTCCTTGGTAAGATCTGACCACATAGCCATCACTGTTGAGGTCAGATCTTACCAAGGAGTATGACACTGTACGAGTGCTACAGTGTCATCCTCCTTGGTAAGATCTGACAACATAGCCATCACTGTTGAGGTCACCATCTTTCCTGCCCCCCCTCTCGTCAGGGTCAAACAAAAAAAACCTTTCCAAAACTGACTATAAATCTCAGAGCAGATATAAGTAGCTTTACAACCACCATCCCAACAGTTGGAACTGGCAGTAGTGTCCAAGCCTACACCACAATACTATGTAAGCACCTACATAGCTGTATAGACTCAGCAATTCCTGACAGGAAAAAATAATCTCCCTCAAGGTAGGGTAAACCTCTGTGGTGGACAGCAGCAATACACAAATACCATAATAGGTGGAAATAATTGTTTGGCAGGGCCAAGAATGAGTAGTTGCCTAATTGGAAGCAATTGCCACCTTGGTGTGAACAAGCAAATAAGGTCACAGGTGAATTACCCTAAGGCTATCTTTGAGTGCAGATTCCACACATCCACCAAGGCCAATCATTAGGCCTTCCACACATATGTCTACAATCCCAGAGGCAACACCCAAATCTGCTCTGTAGTGGTGGTCAATAACACAACATATGCATATGTCATAGATATAGACAACCTGGTTCAGAGAGGTTAAGTGTAAACAACACCCCCCGTCCCCCCATCGGTACACATGGAGAAGCACAGCACCTGCCCCCCCTCCCATCATCAGGAAGCAGGTCCATACTGCCCTCTCAAAGGCAACACATAGAAGTCTCCATAGGCCTGATACCATCTCTGGCTGCATCCTACATGAACTCAGGCATGAGCTCTCAGCTCCATTACATACTGTAGTCAACCAAAGCCTGAGCACCAGTGCCATCCCATCTGCACAGAGGACAGTTACTGTCATCCCTATACACAAAGGTGGAACAATCCACTGACCCAGCCAATCATATACACATCAGCCTAACTGGCCTGATCTGCAAGGGCTTGGAAGGCAATATCAAAGACCTTATAAGCAGGGACATCAGCAACCTCAAAATGCTTGAGCCCACACAGTGTGGTATTGTCAAAGGGATATCAGGCCAGTTAAACCTGGTCAGTTTCTCTGAAGTGGTCAACAAACACAAGGACAAGGAGAAGATGGTGCACACTGCCTAACTTCACTTAGCCCAAATCTATCACAATAATCCCCAGATGGCCATGATATATAAGCCTACACAGCTAGGCATCAACCTGTATGTTACCAGATGGATAGCTAACTGGCTCAATGATGGTACCCACTTGGTTGAAGTAGTGGAAGCCACCTCTAGTAGTAGATTCTTACAGAATGGTGTACCCCAAAGATTGGTCTGGGGGCCTTTACTGTCTGAGATATATGTTTCTGAGGTACAAGATAAAACCAGTGGTCTGTGGCTGACCAGGTTTATAGATGATTGCAAGCTGACCACTATCTTACATTCCCCTACTAATGTGAGCATTCTCCAAGAGGACCTTACCCAAATTAAAGACTGGTGCCAGAACCAACTGAATGCCAGGAGATGCATCATTTTCCATGTTGTGGTAGATGTTATCCGCACTAATTATGACAGTTATAACAATGTACTGAGCATGCAATCAGGTGTGAGGTGACTTGTGCACCAAGGCTGGTAGCAACCTGTAGGTTTCCCACCATGTGGGCACCATTGTACGGAAGGATGTCTACATGGCCCACTGCACAAATACAGGTATGTCATCCAGGAACCAGAAGGCCACAACATCCCTGTACTCCACCCCTAGCAGACACATTACCGAGTACACTAGCTCCTTTGGCATATAGCTTGCCAAGCAAATGCAGCAGTTGCAAAGACCACAGAGGTTCCTGACCAGGCAAATCCAGAGTCTGCACCACCTATCCTATACAGATAGGCTGAAAGCCCTGTCCCTGTACTCAGTCTCATACAGACTGATCATAGGTTACCTGTGTCTGGCATACAAGGCCATTTCCAAACCAGCCTTGACGGAATTTCTGCATATCCGTAGGACAAACCCCTTTCATGTAACATGCATGCAAGACCCTCACCTGGTCTGTGACATGTATAGTACTTGTTGGCGGGATAGTGTAGTGTTCCACACAATACATGTGTCTGTAAAATACACTCCCTCCCCATGTCTAGCAGAGTTATGTGTATAGACCTTTTGAATAAGATGCAGGGCTGCATGGGAAATGGAAAAGACACCCATTGGATCCCATGTGTGTCCCAGCTGGACAAGAGAAACAGATGCTGGCTTTGAAGGTACATGGACAAAAGTCTGGGCTAGGCTTATGAAGGCATCCAGGCCAATAGCCTGGTATCATTTTATGAAGCTATGCCCCTAGTACTTTACATGTTTCCTGTATGTATTGCAGACTGTCCTGCAATGTTGTCTGGAATGAATCCCTGTGAGTCTGAACTGTGTTGGTACTGCAATGATAGAGTATTCTCTTGTTCCTTCATTAGTTATTATCACATATCTTTAAACCCTGGCATTGTTTCTGGTCTGTATAGCAGTAAGTCAGCACTTACAGTACTTGAATATGCACTTGGTGACACTGTATAGCTCACTCCAATAACCTCGATCACACTTACTATTCTTCTAATAGGCCCATCACACTGTACTATTTGCCACCCTTTGTTGAGGCCTTACAGTAGCTGATAAAGAGATGGATTGCAGCAGTCAAAACTATGGTAAGGTCTGTCCTGAAGGGCATATACTTGTCAAAGCTGTGCCAGACTTTACCAGGTGTGTGTGTGTGTGTGTGTGTGTGTGTGTGTGTGTGTGTGTGTGCGTGTGTGCGTGTGTGCGTGTGTGCGTGTGTGTGTGTGTGTGTGTGTGTGTGTATCAGCAAACATAATACTGCAGGGTATTAATTTACATATGCTCTCTTCCCCTCGCAGGTGAACATGGGGATTGGTGTCTCTCTGCCCCTCACAACCTGATGTCAGTGTCTTAGCAGACTCTCAAGATGATGGTGGTCATAGTGAGGTACAACATGGGGTTGTTGGGGCCTGAATCTGTGTCATTGTTTGGTATCCCACTTTCAACCACAATGTCCCTGCACACAGTATGCCCACACTTACCCAGTCCCCAGCAGCTACAGATAATGGACAATTGGTGGGTGGTAGCATGGGACAGGCGAGTGTGGTGACTATATTGTGTGTGAATGCAAATGCTAGGCACAGTCGGAGAACAGGAGAGGTCACACACAGGCAGGTGGAGAGGGGTGCTCGACAGAGGACTGCTGCCCATCAAGCCCCTGTCGCAAGAGCCACAGCAGGTGTCACCAGATGTATGTTACAGTCCATCATGGAGGCACAGGTGTGTACTGACCGTAACACCACACAGATGCTCAGTGTCATAAATGTAGCACTTCCTGCCATGCGTGATGAACTCCACTGAATTTGTGATGCCATACATTATATTGCCAATGTTGTGGATAGACAGTGGGGTGAGACATTGCCTCTGCTCAATCGTACAATGTCTGTGCTTGAGCATGTGGTGGGAGTAGGGTATTGGCTAGGTGGATGTAGGTCAGCAACATGATCAGCTGAGAGCCCACATGGCCGTGTATATTCACAGTGCCATAGTGGCAGTACCACCAGCACTACCGAAGGGAGGGTGCTGCCCACACCACACCAGAGCAGGCCACGGGCACGTGGTTCTGGCCAGTCACATTAGGGACGTGGATCCAGCAGACAGCAGTCACCATTGTGGAGTAGTAATGCATCTGCCCTTGGGCCTGGTGGTGCAGTGAGACTCCTGGCAGAACCAGTTTCCACGTCCCTGGCAGGAGACGGTGAACCATACATCCTGCCATGTACGGTCCATGGCTGTCCAACATAGCCCTGTGTTGGGCATCCACATGGCTTGATTGTGTGCAGACAAACACTCACACATATCTATCACAGGCCAATCACCACAAGACATGCACAACTCCTCTGCATGGCCTAGCTGAATGCCACCCCTCAAAACACACACACACACACACACACACACACACACACACACACACACACACACACACACACATACACACACACACACACACACACACACACAATGTTAACCATATGGACCAGTCTAGGCCTCTGACAATTCCACACCACACCCTGTGCATGTAATGATACATGTGCCACAACCCTGTTATCCATACTATCGATGCAGGGACATACTCATATGGGTCTGATGCACAGGGTGAATATAGTACAGTGTAGTAATGTAATGCTGTGTAAGGTGCTATCTGCTGGCAATAGTTATGGGTACACATAGAGGTGTATGTACATTCTTAGTCATAATGCATTACTGCTGTTAGTACTGCTAACTGACTGTAGTGTCACATACTGTATTCTGTGTTCCAGGTGTCCGTAAGCCATGGGCCTGCTGACAGTAGCAATGATAAGTATGGTGGTGTGGAAACAGTGACCTTTTCATAGCCAAGGTACAGCTGTATATGTACATGTTTACCACATGTGTTTACATACAACAGTGTGTGATGAACAATTGTGGCAGACAGTGTGACCTTGCATACATACCCTTGACATAGCCAGCTTGCCTTCATACATGTCAGCTGGGTGTTCTTTTGGACTGTAGGCTCACACATACAGAGTACTGGCACTAGGTTCTTCACAAGCTTAGCCATTACTTTAACTGCAACAGATTCACTTATCAGCACCTTTTGCCCCTGCCATTTCTGTCCCATCCACTCAACCTTCATGCAATTGATGAGGGTATGCCTGGTACTGTGTATGACAGGTATGAGGTATGTATTCCTGACACAGGTCAGACTGTGTTAGTTTAACCTGACAATCACTAGCATGT
Organism: Protopterus annectens; assembly: GCF_019279795.1. Taxonomy (NCBI): domain Eukaryota; kingdom Metazoa; phylum Chordata; order Ceratodontiformes; family Protopteridae; genus Protopterus; species Protopterus annectens. The sequence goes on from NC_056737.1 coordinate 1,369,578,025, forward strand.
GTGTTGGCTAACTCATATGGATGTCTGGTCTCTCATGCTGGTAGTGCATACAGTGTCATAGTCCTGTACATGGGGCAGCTGTCGAAGTGCTGAGCGCAGCCCCTAGCTGCACAGTCTTGTGAATGATAGTGCTAGATACATAACACAAATAGCACAGAGGTAATGTAGTGTTGCAGTGTCTGCCACTGCTATTCAAGTGGGTCACAATTTCAGGGGCTGTTAGGATTACCAATGGTGCATTCATAGGTCCTTAACATGGTAGAGCCATCTGACACACACACACACACACGCACACACACACACACACACACACACACACACACACACACACACACACACACACACACACACACACACACACACACACACACACACACACACTCACACACACACACACACACACAATGCTGCATGGGGACATGCATTGAAACACATGCAGATGGAGTTGACACTTCTCAGAGTAGATGACCTACCCATCTCTATTTATGTACAGTACACAATGATATGACTATGGCATACACCACAGTTATTTGACATTAGAAACTGTGTAACTGTGCTTGTTTGGTGGATGACATCTGTATGGGCTGAAACTAGGGTGGCAGTGGGAGAGTTCACAGGATGGAAGAGGCACACAAAAGGGTATAGCCATTAAACACACACAGTAAAGACAGTCACAGGGGCTGTGCATACAGAAACACACACACAGTTGCCAATAGACATATTAGTAACCCTACATATCCACTTTTATGTACTATAGTGCTATGTACACATGCCATGCTTCACATAGATTATATGCCTCGGACATAACACACAACCTCTTACAACAAGTAATCTTGCAAATGCCTTCATGGATGGTGGGATAACGCACCAGAAATAGTGATTAGTCTCATCTACTGCTCCTACAAACTTGCACAAGTGATAGAGTGACAGACTTTGTATTAACATGATGTGCCACCCGGGTACAGTGTCTGATGTTGGGATGTGTGTCACTATGGTAGCTTGACATATTTGGCAATGATATCACATAATGCTCATTGTTAGGGGACACAGAACACGTGTAGGTTGCAAACATGTGAATAGTCCATGTACATCTGTACAGATGACTAATATGGACTGTATAGTGTTACATGGTGCATGTGAGACACATGCCATTAAAGGGCTCTTTAAAGTAATGTTATGGGTAGGGGGGGTCAACAGGCCTTAAAATGGCATAAACTACACACACAACAGCCACAGGGGTTATGCTTCACACACACTACTATAGTTGTTAGCATTGAGATTAGAACTCCTACGTATTGAATTATTTGTGCTATAGTATTATGCAGTTATTGCACATGCCACAGAGCTTAGAGGGCTGATAAGTGCATACAGGTACATCTACAGTGAATGACATTAGCAGGCCTTGTAAAGTAGGGCAATGGGAAATGTACTGGGTGGTACATGCCTCAAAATGGTACAACCCACACCACCAGAGGGTATGATTCTCACCCAAATACACACACACACATATACACACACACACACACACACACACACACACACACACACACACACACACACACACACACACACACACACACACACACACTGGGAGGATACCATTCTCACACACACAGTATCACAGTTGCCAGCATTGAGTTTAGAACCCATACCTATCTAGTTATGTGTACTACCGTGTTGCGCGGTTATCACATGTGCCACAAAGCTTATAGAATTTAACAGTGTCTCAAGGTATATCTAAGGTGAATTACATCAAGAGCCCTTGTAAAGTATGGCAATAGGAAATGTACTGGGTGGGAAGGGCATCAAAATACATTACCCTACCTACAAACATACACACTTCAAACACCTTCACACACACTTTTACACACACACACATACACACACTCACACACACACACACACACACACACACACACACACACACACACACACGCAAGCACATACACACACATTTGCCAGAACTGAGAGTAGAACCCCTGTCTATCTACTTATTTGTACTATACTGTTACTTAGTTATTACATGCACAGTGAAGCTAATAGGGCTGATGGCTGTCCAAAGTTACTTCCAAGGGCTATGACATCAGCAGGACTGCTAAAGTAGGGCACTGGGAAGTGTTGTGGGTGGGAGAGTCCTCAAAAAACTTCATCTTACAGATATACAGCACATTCACAAACACTTGTACACACATACACATTTGTCTGAACTCAGAACAGAACCCCTGCCTATCTAGTTATTTGTACAATACAGTTATGTAGTTATTCCATACACCATGGAGCTTATAGGACTGAGGGCTGTCCAAAGGTACTTCTGAGGGTAATGACATCAGCAGGACTGCTAAAGTAGGGCATTAAGAAGTGCAGTTGTTGGGAATGGCCTAAAACTGTTTCACCTACAAACACACACACACACACACACACACACACACACACACACACACACACACACACACACACTGGACTGGGATTATAACCCCTACCTATCTAGTTATTTGTACTAAAGTGTTTCGCAGTTATCACACAGGCTACAGAGCTTATAGGGCTGACAAGTGTCCAAAGGTACGTCTAAGGTGAATGACATCAGCAGGACTGCTAAAGTAGGGCAGAGGGAAGTGCTGTGGGTGGGAAAGTCCTCAAAATACTTCATCCTCCAAACATACACACTTACAAACACTTGCACGTGCACACGCACACACACACACACACACACACACACATACACACACACACATTAGCTGGAAATGAGAATAGAACCTCCTGCCTATCTAGTTATTTGTACTATACTGTTACATAATTATTGCATGCACCACAGAGCTTATAGGGCTGAGGGCTGTCCAAAAGTACTTCTAAGGGCAATGACATCAGCAGTACTGCTAAAGTAGGGCACTGGGAAGTGTACTGCATGGGAATGGCCTAAACTGTTTCACCTACAAACACACACACACACACTCTCTCACACACACACACACACACACACACACAACTTATATATGCCAGGGACTGTGATTAGAGCCCCTATCAATCTAGTTATTTGTACGACAGTGTTACGCAGGTATTGCACCTACTACAGAACTTATAGGGTTCACAGGTGTCCAATGGTACTTCTAAGATGAATGACATCAGCAGATCTTGTGAAGTAGAGCAATGAGAAGTGATTTGATTTTGAGCAGCCTCTTAATACTTAAACTAATACACACACACACACACACACACACACACACACAAAATGGCAGGTTATGTGATGTTATAACACCCACCTCAGTACTATTACACAATGGAGCTCACCTTCATGCTGGCATGTGTGACTAGTTACAACTGGTATGCCACTGTCTGCAGCACGGCACCACTCTACACCATTCAGGGTACCCCTGTGTATGGCTCACACTCTGTGTGTGTCTCCCTGTGTGTGTCTCTCTCTCTCTCTCTGTCACTGTCTCTCTCATCCGCATGTCTGTGTGTGTATGCATGACATATTGTTATATGTTGCTCTGTGTATCACATGCAACAGATACAGATATATCACATATGGGCCACCTACAGCTAGCTGAGGGTAATCCTGTCTGATGGGTGTGTGTAGAGACAATTAAGGTGTACATAGCTGTCTATATGCAAAGACATATATGCACAATGGAGTTATATAGTCTGATGTGAGTTCCGACATGGGCTGTGATTCTATAAGTGTAGGAGCATGCCCAGTATGACCTTCTATAGTAAGAGAGAGACTCCACTCCAGAGATAGTTTTACTCTGGTCCAGGACTTTGTGTGCTACAGCCATACTTCTCAAAAGTAAACAGGAAGTTGCTAGAGGTACAGGGTTTGTTTTAGCAGACATTTCCAGCATACCTGAAGTCTGACAATGGAATGTATTGCGTCATTACCTAGAGACAGATCATCGCAGTGCTTTACCAGCGGAATACAAGATGTATGATGCACAGGACAATATAATGATCCCAGCTATAGACATTCTTGCCCAAAAAGACCAGTTGATAGGTATGGATACAGCTGGTTGACCGATGAAGCTGTGTAAACAGTCCAGCAACTTGGTGATATACTGTCGGGGGATCTCCTGCTTGTGTGGTATTCTTCTTACAAGAAATGTCATATCCTGGTATGGCCATACCTCTCAACTGTACTGTTTTTGGCAGACTGTCCAAGTGTTTGTCTAGAAGTTTCATCCAGTCTACATAAACTTATGTTTTTATGGCAAGTTTGTTGCAAATAATTAAAGACTGATGTTACAAAATAATGACAGACATTACTGTTTCAGACTTCATAACCTTCAGACAATTCCTACTAATGCAAACCCCATTATTCTATCAACTTTCTCAGTTTGTAAGAGCAATATTTACAACATGTGCCTATCACCTGGCCTTTGTCCCACTTTTATTTAGGACCTTGGCAGATGTCCTGCTGTCAGAGGTTGAGGGGTATGGGTGTTGGTACAGAGTGCATTCTACTGTGCAGAAATGTCCATTATAGGTGTAGTATATCCCACATAACACTATGTGACTTCCAGGTATGTCAGTGGCAGAGCAATACAGAGTAATGTGGTGAACAACTGATTGCTGTGTATAGGTTGATATGACATTAGTAGGGTATCAGCCCTGAAGCCCTTATAGCCCATGCAGATGGGAGTGTAGCCCATGTTAAGACATATCAGCACACAGAGCCCCTGTCCAGCAGGGACACAGGTGGAATCACAGGACTGTGTTTTGTTTTTCATGCACTTATACAGGGAGCACATCACTAGGGGTATTGAGGCACTTAGCTTGATGTGGACAGGGAATGTATTCCACAGATGTGGGAGTGTGTGGGACACATCTGTCGCACCAACAAGCCATACTGATATCATAGACCAGGTTGATGTTGCACCTACAGGTTGATCAAGTGGGCCTTGACTTCCAGATGTGCAACAGTCCCATCACGGCAGGATCTGGATTTCTTTGTATGCCAGACAGGGGTCACCTCAGCAGGGTCTGTATGGAATGGGGAAGAGGGACAGTGCTGTTAGCCTATCTGTGTTGGCAGGTGTTAGGGGTTTGGAGTAAGGCGTTAGTGTTTGCATGACCCTGGTGTGTGGAGTCTGCATGGTCTGTGGTGTGTACGTTTGTGGAGTTCTCATGTATTTTTGCCTCTGAGTTGTCTTTTGTTTGGGTTTTTGTTTTGTTGTGGACCTCCACTGACATGGGTGCGTGTTGTTTTTTGCAGGTGATGTTTACTGGCTCCATACACTGCATGGCACCTATGTTACTGCACAATTTGTTCTGGTGTGCACATTCTACATTTGTCTGGTCAGTGGTTCCCCTTCCCCTTATGTGTGTCTCTTTGTCCTTCTGTAGTCCAGTCACAGGCTTTGCCCACAGTGGCTGCTATGTATTTGTAATTCTGATGTGAGTGTGGTAAATGCTGTAACATCATACACAAGGTTTTGGACTTCACACCTCTGAGTGTACCTATTTAGCAGGTTGTCCATCATTGCACCACCACATTTGCTGTGGTCCTCAGATGGTTTGTGTTGCTATATGTTATTATGAGACTACATGTTGGCCTAACTGTCAGACTGTCACAGACTGACATGTGGACAGGCCCAGATATGACAGTCAGACAAAGACACACACATGGGGACAGGGTGTTAATATTAATCTGATAAACATAGACAGTTGGGAGACCAGTTTGGTATTTGCTTGCTTGCTCTTAAGGGTATGACATTTGCTTACCCACTGTCTACCACTGATGTTTTGACAAGACCCTTTCTTGTTTTGCAAATAGTTGGCAGGCAAATTCAATATTAGGAAAAGCAGAACAGATATGTGTGTGTGTGTGTGTGTGTGTGTGTGTGTGTGTGTGTGTGTCTGTGCGCATTTCTGATAGGTGTCATCATCCATGCCTTCAGTGCATAGCCAGCATCCCCCACCAGATGGCCATACAGGATGTCCCCCCTGGCAAATGCCTGGTACAGCTTTGAGGCATGCCAGATGTGGGAGTTGTGATAACTACCAGGGCCTGCCAGCACACACATTCATGATAATGTCCTGGGCAATGCACACGACCTGGCAGTTGATGGAGTGATAGCCCTTGCTGTTGACAAAGACTCTACCCTCTTCACCGGGTGGTGCATTGATGTGCATGTGCGTGCAGTCTATGGCACCCAGTACCTATGGGTAGTTTGCTACATGATGGAACAGATGCACATTGCTGGTCCTCTCCTCACGGATGCTGTGGAAATATTATGTGCTCACCAGCATGTGTTCACATGATATCGAGGAACAGGTGGAGTACCCTGAATGCAAATGCCTGTGTGAACCCCCATGATGTTCCCAGTACATCTTTGGAAGGTATCTGTAGCTAGTATTGTTAAGGCTACACATGCTTTGGTTTCAACTGGGATTGGTTCCCTCTGTTGGCACTGAGTCTGAGGTGAGGCCAGCACAGCTCGCAGAGTTGCTGAAGTAAGTCCCTGTCCACCCTGTAGCACTCTAGTATCTCCAGATCATGCAGCCCTGGTAGATTACCCTGGGTCTGAACACTCTTCTCCTCTTCCTCCTCAGTCTGGGATGGTTGTCAGTATTATATTCCTCACTGCCCTCAGCCTTTAGCACATACTGATGTATTAAAGTGACAGCAGCCCCTAACATTTTGTCAGTTAAAGTTTACCCAAGTGTGTACACCAATGGTGCAGAGTTTATGGGAAAAAACAGACTGAAAGGTGTTTGCATAGTTTATACTGGTGTGCTGCAGATGCTGCTTGTGTGATTGGCTGACACTGATATATTCCACCTGCAATCTATATTATTTGTACTTTAGTGCCAAGCCCAAAGGTTCCTAGAATTTATAAACTCAAATGCTATGGAACAACTTGTTACCACTCCCACAAGAGGAGAAAACATACTGGACCTGATCACCACCAACATGGGGACTCTATGCTCCAGACCAGAAGTATATCCCTCACTGGTAAGATCAGACCATAAACTAATCTCACTAGATATTCACATCCCGACCCCACCCCCTGCCCAGAAAACCACAGTGAAAAACTTCTCTAAAGCAAATTTCACACTCCTCAAAACCGAGGTGGAATCCTTCAAAGCCCCTGGGCCTATAAACGCATTTTATGAACACCTTCAGGAATGCATGGATCATGCAATCCCAAATAAAACCAAGACCCAATCCTCCAAAGGCAGACATCCTGTCTGGAGGACCCCAGCCATAAAAAACTATACAATAGAAGGAGGAAGCTACTACATGATAGAGCAAAATCCCAAAAAGGGAAGGCATCTCTGATCAGTATTAGCAAAAAACTACGGGCACTCATAAAATCGTCTAAGGCCAGCTTCGAGAGAAAATTGCACAGGACACTAAGGATAATCACAAGGCTTTCTTTAGTTATGTTAGGAACCTGGGTGGGAATTCCCAGATATGCTCAGAATTAGTCCAAAATAACAAAAAATACACCAAACCCACAGACATTGCCAACATCCTAGATGACAGGTTCAGCGCAAACTTCTCCCCCCCTCCCCACCAAAAGGGCAAATATCTATCCCAGCAGAGTGCTGCCCCCCTGACATCTCAGATGTTCAGGTAAGAGCCTCCCTCTCCAAAGCAAAAAACACAGCATCAATGGGACCAGACGGTGTCCCGGGCTGCGTCCTACATGAACTCCAAGAAGAGCTAAACCCAAACATAAAACTACTGTTCAATCTCAGCCTTACTACAGGATATATACCCAAAGAGTGGTGTACAGCAACAGTGGTCCCTCTCCACAAAGGTGGTGCCTTAACAGATCCTGGAAACTATCGCCCCATAAGCCTGACTAGCTTGGTCTGCAAAGCTATGGAAAGGATCATCATGGACCACATAAATAAAGATATTGGGAAACTACAGACACTGGATCCTACTCAGTTCAGCTTTGTTAAGGGCAGATCCTGCCTCTTAAACCTGGTTGAGTTCTTTGAAAAAGTCACCAAGGCCATTGACGAGGGGAAGGTGGTCCACACAGCCTACCTGGACCTTGCAAAAGCCTTCGATACAATACCCCACTCTGGCATTATAGATAAGCTCACCAGCTTAAATATAAACCCCTATGTCACTAGATGGGTTGCAAACTGGCTCAAGGACAGAACCCACATGGTTAGAATTGCTGGAGCCATGGCAGACTCTAAACCAGTTACAAGTGGCATCCCACAAGGCTCAGTCCTGGGACCTCTCTTGTTTGTTATATATTTCTCGGAGGTACAGGCCAACACGGAAGGACCGTGGCTGACCAAGTTCACAGATGACTGCAAACTGGGCACCATAATCGACTCTCCAGCCAACACAAGCATCCTCCAAAAGGGCCTCATAGAAACAGACAACTGGTGCCAGAGCCATGGCCTCAAGCTAAACGCCAAAAAGTGTATAGCCATCCCCTTTGGCAAAAACAAAATGCCCACAAATTACCACATAAGTGGTAATCCATTAAGTACGGAAGAAGTAATTAGGGACCTGGGGACCCAAGTTGATAGCAATCTCTCATTTGACAACCATGTGGCCAAAGTGGTTAGAAAAACATTTTATATAGCCCACCTAATCATGAAGGGATTCACATCTAGATCAGGGGAGATCATCGTGCCTCTTTACTCATCCCTCATCAGGCCCATAATTGAGTACAATGCCCCTTTTGGGATGTACCTTACCAGATACCTGCAGCAACTGGAAAGACCCCAAAAGTACCTCACCAAGAGGATCAAAGGTCTCAAACAGATGCCATATACTGCCCAGTTAAAGAAACTCCGGCTCTACTCAGTGGCATACCGCCTGCTCAAAGGCGATCTGTGCCTGACGTATAAAGCCATGTCCAACCCGGAATTAATGGACATGCTGCACCTCAGAAAATCCAAATCCCATCGAGCTACGCTCTCGAGAGACTTGAACCTCAGCACTGAAATAAATAGGACATGCTGGAGGGACAGATTCATAACCCAGAGGCTCCCCCTTCACTCTGGAATAAAATCCCAGTCCAGGTTAGGCAGAGTCCCTCATTGACTCTCTTCAAGAGGAATCTTGATGAGTGGATGGGTGATCGTAGGTTTACCCCGGGTATCACTTCTGTGTCACTGTTAGACAGAGGCACAGTATACTAACCTTGAAAAAGGGCATAGCAAAATTAATTTAAAATGGGTGACGAAAGCCAAACACACTCTGGCTAGGCTTATAAATGCCCTAGGGCAGATAGCCTAGTATGAACCTATGAACCTATGAACCTATTCTATTTCCTTTTTGTATTTATGTTGTTTAAGTCTGCGGTGTGCCGTGCAAACCCCTGTAGCTATAGTAAACAGGACTGAGCAGAAAGGAACCTCCCAGGGATGCGGAATGCTCTACATTTCTTGAACTACCTCAGACACACCCCTTGCTTAGCTGTGCTTAGCTGAGTGCAAATTTTCATTTTTATTTATATATTTGCAATTTGTTTACCAGGATAGTCCATTGGGCTACAAGGAGCCCATTTTCAATAGAGTCCTGGGGTGAAAAGCTCCAGAGAAATACAAATACATAGTACAGAAAGAGCACAGATCCATAATATACATTTCAGTTAAATGTTAAATACATATTTTGTATAGTACAAATCCATATTGCACAATGCAAATAGATGTTACATAATACAGAAATAAAAAAAAAATTCATTAGGAAAATTACATTAGGTTAAGTCAGTAAGTAGTAGTTTTTTTTTGGGGGGGGGTTAAAATGAGGTAATTTTTTAGTCATTGGTTGAATATATCCCAAGGGATATAAAACTTTAGGAGGTAATGACAGGCAACAAAGTTTGGAAAGTTAGGAAGAAAGTGTGGTAGAATTAGATTGGATGACCCCAAGACCATTTCCACTGTAAAGTAAGGTGCAAGTGCAGTGAGGTTTTAAACAAGGAGAGACTGCTGGTGGTGCAGATGGGAGAAGGAAGAGAGTTCCTGAGGCATGCAAGAGAGAAGGACATCAATTGATTCCCAGCAGGATGTGCTGGTTTATGCAATTTAATTAGTTTTTGAGAAATGGATCATAGCAGTCTATCTGGTTTATGCATTTCAAAGGTATTTGTTAGGGTGAGGCAGAGAGATGGGTTATGAATGAGTTTGTGTGCTTGGATGAGCTGGGTATATGTGAGGAAGTTTGGTAATTGTAGCCAACTTAGTTGGTGAAGGGAATTACAGTGGTGAGAAGAGGCTCTATGACCTGCTGCAAATTTGGATATTTTGTTATAACAAGATGAGATTTTTTTGTTTTGAGGAAAGATTGTAGGCTGGTTAGGGTAGATGCATCATATAAAAGGTATGGGATGAGGTATGTATTAGCTAATGTAATCCTGGTGGTGGGAGAGATAAAGCGACTTTGGCAGTAAAGCATACCTAATGTTTGTATGGGTTTTTTTGATATTTGCTTGTAGATGCTTATCAAATTTTAGTTGATTGTCAATGATAATTCCTAGTAATTTTGTGTCAGAGACTAGTTCTAGGGGGCTATTATTATTGCTGGTAATTATGAAGGATTTTTTGTCTAGGGTAGAGGTTTTGGATGCACTGAATAACATAAGTTTTGTTTTGGCTGCATTAAGGGCTAGATGGTTGTCGAGCACCCACTGTTCAGTAGAAGGAAGGCGGCTTGTGTTAGATTGTCAAGTGTTGTGATGGAAGGGGAGGAACAGATTATAGTAGAATCATCTGCATATTGGATGAGACAGGAGTTAGGAATAGCTTGGAAGAAATCATTTATGAATATGTTGAACAGTAGAGGGCCTAGAATGGAACCTTGGGGGACGCCTGTGGATGTATTAAGGAAGGGTGAGGTAGCATTTTTCCATTTAACTGCTTGTTGCCTGTTTGTGAGATAGCTTGAGAAGCACTAGGCAGAGAAAGGGGATAGGTTAAGTTTAGAAAGTTTGGTAAGGGGGAGGTTGTGGGAAATAGTGTCAAATGCTTTAGAGAGGTCAAGAAAAAGACTGGATACAAAGTGGCCAGAGTCTCAGGCTTTGTTGATTGTTTCTAGGAAACAGAGGAGGGCAATGGACGCACTATGACCTGGTCTAAAGCCATGTTGTGTGGGGGTAAGAAGCTGATTATTGATGAGGTAGGGCAAGAGTTGTTGGTGTAAATACTTTTCAAGTAGCTTAGAAATAGGGGATAGGATGTCAATAGGGAGAAAGTTTGGGATGTCATTATTATTGCCACCTTTATAGAGAGGAATAATAAAGGCCTTCTTCCAGAGCTGGGGGACCTGGTTTTCTGAGCTAGACTGATTAATTTAGTATGCTGATAGGAAGAGCAATGGCTTCTGTGGCTACTTTTAAGAAGTAGGAGGGAATTTCATCAGGGACATTGGAACCAGGTTTCAATTTTAGGAGAAGTTTTTTTATGATGGGTATAGAGATGAGATTGATAGAGAAAGGTGGGGGTTGGGGGCAAGGGATGTTAGGGGAGGAAGGGATGGGAACATGCTGAAGAGGGGTTGTAGAGGTGTTGGTGAAGGATGATGTTAACTTGCTTATGGACTCTATGAAGAAAGAGTTAAATTGGGTGGCCAAGTCCATGTCAGAGGCATCTGGGTTGGGGCAAGGGTTTTCTTTTTTTTCCCGTATTGAGGAGAGATGAGATTCCTTTCCAAAAAAGTTTGGGATTGGAGGTGAGGTTGGTTTGGAGAGTTGAGAAATAGGCTTTGCGGTCTAAGGTAACATGTTTTTTACTTTTGTTTTGTAGTGTTTTATATTAATTTAGGGTGATAGTGGTTTATTTTTGTGGTAATGTGTCCAGGCTTTGTCACGGAGTAGCATAGTAGCTAAGGTGTTTTTGGTTAACCAGGGTACAGGGTTACTTTTTATACATTTTGTTTTTAGAGGGGCAAATGAGTTGAGCAGGTTTGTGAAAGTAGAGTTAAAGTAGGATAGAGCATTATTTAGGGAAAGAGTTTTTAATGGGTTCCAGTTTGTGCTTTTTAGTGCATTTGAGAAGATTTCAGCATTGAAGTTTAGGCAATGAGTGAACATACAGGTGTGAGTTAGTTGTATAGAACAGGGGAGATGGTGGGTAAAAGTAGGGAAATGGTCATCTAGTGGGTCTGGGAGAATACCACTATCAGAGATATAGTGAGGATGGGATACTAGAATCCAGTCTATTGTAGTTCCAGTGATGGAGTTCTTGGAAGGCCTGGTAGTGGAATTGATTAGTTGTGTAAAGTTAATATTGAGTGAGTTAGAAGGAGAGGCATTGGAGCTCCAATGTGCTTACACCAAGCATGACACACCCCCTTTTCATATCAGCTGCTTCTCCTGCTTACACTATAGCATTGTAGCTCCTACATGGTTAGGTGCAGGCAGACACTGTCTCCCGTTTTGCTATTCAATAAATTTAGCTCATTTGCATACCCCACTGCCTTAGTCCCTTGTTACACCACTACACCAGAGCCTATTGCCTTAGCTACCACTGTTACCTGCTATTGTTTTAGTTCTGCATGCTACCCACTATAATGGCAAAATTCATATTTCTCATAAAATTGTCTTTTTACATTTTTTAAAAATTTTTTGCATGATCTCATTTGCATGCTGCTGTGCTATGCTTAAACAGATGAAATTGGCAAAAAAAAAATAAACTTTGATTTTTATAATTTTGAAACTGTTTTCCATGCCAATGGCCATATGTTTGGCCATTTTTATGTGTAATAGTCATAATACATGCTTTACGTTGAGTGTCATGCCCCCATTTTGATTTTTGCAGAAATGTACACAGTAACCGAATACATTTCTGCAAGGACACTGCTCTGACATGGATGCCTGCCTGCTTACTGATTTGCTAATTCACCTCATTTGCGTGTTTTTCACCAGCAAATGAAGCAATTAGCATTATTCAGTGGTGCTCATGTCAGAATAGTGCTGACAGGCTCGGGCACGCCCTCAGCATTGTTTACTGGATCACTCGGCAGCCATATTCCGGCAGAAGCTACTACACTATTCTGGCACTATTTGGCTTTATTGAATCACAGCCTATATCAGGCCTCCAGTTGCTTACAAATTTGATTTACTTATTCTAACAACATCAATGACATATGTAACATCATTAAAAGAAATTGGCTAATATTATTGGGTGATGAAGGTGTAAAAAAGATTGTAGGGGAGCAACCTAAGTCTTATTTTAAAAATATAAAAAAATTACAGCAAAGCTCTGCTATAGGAATAATCTTATGATTGAGCCACATGTTTTATCAGCAAGAACTGGTACACACACCTATCACTGCTGTAAAGCTTGCTGTTACATTTCTGATGTCCCTTATTTTGTACATCCCACCACTAATATTAGATATGAATTTAAATTCTATGCAGATTGCATGAGCAGAAATGTAGTGCATTTGGCAACCTGCAAAAAATGTCCCTGTTTTATGTAGGAATGACTATTCGGAGCTTGAACAAAAGAGTTTTGCAACACATAGGTGAAATAAGAAAAGATGTTAGTACAAATGCACTGAATAAGTACATTAAAATCAGATGCTGATCATAGTTTTTTTTTTAATTTAAAGTACTTAAGTTAAGAAGTAAGAACATCAGAGTTGGATGCATGATTAGAAAAACTGAAAATCATGAGTTGAAATGGATTATCACTTTGCAAGCTGGGAGTTCACCTCAAATGAAAATGCATCACAGACTTTATTTGAAAACATGTAAGATTAAGGATTAGATATCTGGCATGGCAACTAATTGTTTTATAGGTGTTATTTTATTTGATGGTTTTAGTTATGTAATTGTCTTTAAGAAATTTTGAGTTTTTTGGTCATTTAGTCTGAAGAAGTGCTTATGCACAAAAGCACTTACTGTGTTAAAATGGTGTTTAATAAATTATTACTACTTTTATTTCAGTTGTGCTGGTCATTCTTCTGTTTTGTTCTAAGCTTCCAGGATAAAATAGGCAAACTACCTGAGAATAGTAGGAGAAAAGCTAGAGCTGGTGTTCAAGCATGTGATCATTACCACATAAATCTTCCATCTCAAATGCTTATCAAAGATCAGCTAGCACCAATTTTGAATACATCTGTGGATAACTCACTAGAAAGTAGCCCTGTATCACCTTCAGTAAAGCAGCTTCATTCCTGATGCATTTGTGTGTAATAAAGCTGCTTGCACTGACCCCACAACTGCTTGTCTTTTTTATCCGGACTGCATGAGGGACATTTAGGCTGGACTTTACCTTGCTGTTTGTGAATATATGGAGTGAAAGTTAAGCTCAGAGGTGGTCCTAGCTATTTTACCTTGCTCTTATACACACATCATGTTTTTCTCTTATGCTTTTGAGTTGCATAGTTGGCAAATCATCCACAACACAAGGCATACATTTATGGCTATTTCCAAAGATAAATTATTTCTTACAATAGTGTTTCATAGGTAGTCACCTCTCATTACACAGAATATTCTCTCTTTCTCATCAGTGAGACAGTTAAATCTCCAAATTCACAGTGTTGTAATTGTTTCAGTTAAGTGCCATAGCCATGAAGAGCATAGCTCTCAATGCCTTACTTCCAGAATCAGGGACAAATCTGGAAATAATCAGAGACAATCAGTGACACTTTTTAAAAGATCAATATTCCTAACTTTCTGAATAAGTGAATGTGAATTAACATGCATTATTTAAGTAAACGAAGTATGTAACTCTAATTATTATAATTATTTAGTAAGTATAATCCACTATCTTTTCTCCCTAAATAACTACTTTTAGGAGGGATTAGGAGGGGCAGAGCTAAATCTTGAGCCAAAATCAGGGATGTCCCTGAAAAATATAAACAGTTGAGCCTCTAAATCTTCCCAGGTTTGTGCCCAAGGCTATTTTAAGCTCATAATATGGGTTTCATATGTTCCAGAGAGGTTTTCTCAGCACTTTAGAGATTTTGGCTGTTACAGAGTAGTAATCTCATTCCAGAAATTAAAATGGGAAAGAGGATAATACATGGTGCTTCATAATGCACATGAGTTAATTCAAGCCAGACCACAGTTTGTATGATTGTACTGTATATGTTTAGCAAACTGTTTCATTATTTTCACTAGAAATTATCAATATGCACACATAAACATGAACAAATGTAGACACACACATATGGGCAGAATAAACACAGTGGCTGGCATGCTCATACAAGTGTAACTCAGGTTTACCTCTATCCATATATGATGTATGGCCACACAAGAAGCACCAGCAGAAGTACAGAAAGCCCAACGCTGAATGCAAAAATTAAGCAACACTCTGGTAAACTAGTTTACTTTTGACAGTGACACCATTATGCAGCAATGATAAAAGTGTAAATGAAATGCTTTGGACATCACAGGCCATGTTTGCATATCAACACATCTGATATGAATAAAAACCTGACCAGAGTATAAACTATCAAACAATAGAGAGAAATGAAATACATACTGATTACAATATGTTACTCAATACCATATTGGTAGCTATGTGGGTGGATATAGAATGCTATTTGAAGAGACAGTGTTTACTAGTGATAGCCTTACATACAATAGAATGAGGAGCAAAACCATTTCCTGGAATCATATTTATAATGATGTTGGACAAGGTCATTTATGTACAATGCAAAGTCAAGTGATACTACAGTCATGTATACATAGAGGTGTTTAACAACCAACTGTGGGGTACCACAGTCCATACTGCTATTTTAAACCACCAATCCATTGTCCTCAAGAACTCTGGCCAGTCAATAGTCCCCCACCATAAAGGCACTCATTAAATTGGCTGCATATAATTCTTCACTGTGGTCAATCCATCTGAATGCAACAATTATGCCATTGTGCTATACTGTATCTGGTTTATTTTACAACATAGTCCATGTAGAAGATGCATACTAATGATGAGAGCATAGAGATCAGCCAATAACAGAAATCCCATGACAGCCACACTAGTGTGGGGGCAACTATACTGTTGGATATACTAATGGTACAATCAGTCTTAGTGTCACATCACAGTGTCAGAAGAGGCTGATAGCAGGCAAAGAATTCCTAAAGAACAAATCTCATATGTGCATAAATGCCTTGGTTAACAGGTACAATGTGTATAGATGTGGATTCCAATCAAGGATGTAGAGCAGACATAGCAAACATAGCAAGAGAAATGACATAAATGCACTCTCAAAACTGGGTAGTGCATATACAGACATTTTACAGGATTCTGTAGTTTAGCACCAAGGAGACAAACAGATTTGTAGGAACAGTAGAGAGTATACACACCGTTAGATAGTGCCTAGTGAGAATGCTTAAAGAATACATATCTTTAGAACAAATTCTAGTATCCATGCCACTTGACTACACTGTGAGGCTTTTGGCTGTGTGGATATGTGTACAGATGAACTAGATACATATAGTCTGTGCCAGTATAACATTGTATCTGATGTTGTCAATCTTCATGTAATCCTTGACTGTGGGCTCAGTTCCGAGCCTTGGAACTGACTTGTCCATGTATTTCAGCTCGAGCCTTCCAAACTCTCGAACTAGGCTTTACCCATAATACTCTACTCTAAATTACCTCAGATCTCATTTGCCGCTTCATGTGTCACATGCGTATGACCACACTTGAGCTTTGCCTTATAGTTTAAGTTTATCCTTTAAAATATCCTATTTTTGGCTTGGATAAGTCTCCTTTTACTTATAGTGTATTTCTTATCTATCTACCCCTGTTGTTATCTTATTAGCATTTGTGTGTTTCTCCCTCTCTGCACACTACCATTGGTAGTTCTTTCTAAGTACCATTGTTGGTACTTTTTCTTACCTATTAAGGTATTGGATATTACCATTGTTGGTATTGTCTTAACTTTTTCTCTTTCTCTTACAAAAAAACAAAACTCTCTCTTTTCCTGTGAATGTGTGTGTGTGTGTGTGTGTGTGTGTGTGTGTGTGTGTGTGTGTGTGTGTGTGTGTGTGTGTGTGTGTGTGTGTGTTTTTGTATTATGGCTTACAAGTCAAAATATTCAGCCAAATCTTCTAAGGGCATCTTGGGATTTAAAAGGTGCCAAAAATGTGACAGAAAAATGGCCAATGTGGGCGGGCATTTTCTTTGTGTATATTGCTTAGGAAAACCTCACCTACAGGAGAACTGTTCAGTTTGCCATGTTTTTTTCTGTTAGGACACTCAACAGAAAAACAAGTTAATTCTTAAAGGACTACTTAAAAGTGATTTCAATGAGACCATTTATAGGTCCAAAATGGAAGCCACTTCATCATTATCATCATTATCCTCTTCTAAGAAAAGACCTTCTTCTGTTCCCAGTACTTCAGAACTGCCCAAAAAAGGTTTCTAAACAACCTTCAGTGTCAAAGAGTTCCACAGCACTGAATGGCAAAACATTGGAGCCAACTTCAACTGCCCCAGCACCAAGAGAAATGTTGGTATTGGGGCAGTCAGACCTAATTTTTGTTCCGAGATCCAGATATTCTCCATCTATTGATCCTTTCGAAAATAGACCACTCAGCCCCTTTGTTGATCCGAGACCCCCAGAGATCTCCTTTGACTGATTCGGTCCCATCTACTAAGAGTCTCTCTGAAGCTGACATTATGAGACTGGCGGATCAGCTCCTGATGGCAAGAGGATTGTCATCGGTTCCTAGCCAAGCTGTCATCGGAACCTACTATGACACCATCAGTTCTTCCTTCTCCAACTCCTATCAAGTCATTGGAGCCCTTGGTTCCGATATTCCCAGTGTTGACTGTCTTGGGTCTGGTAGCAACTTCTTTTCTAGAACCGAGAGCTGGTTTGAGCTCCTCCATGCTTTTGGCATCAGAGGTTTCCCAGGGTCAAGACTCCCTGGCCTGTTCTGAGGTGCATGGATTGACTTCTTTAATTACAGAGCCATCCATGACCCTTGGTGCTTCAGCTTTTGGAGGATTGTCTCAGGCTTCAGCTTTGGGGGTCACCTCCTTAGTGCAGGGTGGGACCTCAGTTCTGAAGGAGTCTATTTTGATTCTGGGCTCTCATCTCTCTATGGGGGGGTCAGCCTTCCAAATCATGGAGAAGGCCTTGTCCTCTGTTGGGACAGATTTCCACATCTCCTCGACCTGAGCTTCCATCAGTCTCTTTCCCAGGACAGAGGCCACAAAAGCCCCAGGAAAGACCCACCTTGATGGTTTCCTCTTTGGACACTTCCCCAGAACATTCCCCTGAGGAAGTACTTGTGAAGAAAAAGTGCAAGAAGCAGCACTTAAACTCCCCAGAGAAGTCCTTCACTGAAGATACTGAATTTGATGAAGGGGAGGTTTCCTCCTGGCCAGCCCCGATGATCTTTCCTTCGGGGGCATCCTAGAGATCTTGAAATAGAGGGATGGCTGATCTTCCCTCCAGCCTTCCTCAGAGGAGTTGGTACACTTGGAGGCTTTTCATGCCCAACCTTCTACATCTTGGATCTCTCCACCTGTTGACAATTTCATTAAATTGATCACTCAGTGAGCATGGAAGATGCCAGACTCCATCAAACCAATCCCCAAGAAACCTGATTGGATCCTTTCAGCCCCTAACGAAGAGCAACATTGGTCAAAAGGCATACCTGTAGATGCCATGGTGATAGCAGCAGCCACAAAGAAGGAGCTTGCTGAGAAAAGTCAGAGTATCCATCCTCCTAACAAAGAGTCCAGGACTATGGATAGGTTTGGGAAGAGCATTTATGCATCCTTGACCTTTGTTCTCAGGTCCTTGAACTACATGGCACACCTCACACAGTTACAGAGGGATCGAATAAATGAGGTCTCGAATACCCTCTTAGGACCAGTAGCTGAAGGGGTACAGGACAAAGTTGCCTCTCAGCTCACCACCCTTGAAGTGATTTCTAACTCATCCATGAGGCTGAGCCCACACAGCTGAGGGGATGGACAAGAGCAGTGGGTTCAGGCATACCAATTAGAAGGCACCCCTGGATGCACTCATGTGATTTTTGTGGAGCCATTTAAAGCGTCATTTGTCAACGCTCCATTTGACGGACCATCCCTTTTTCGTCCCAAGGTTAAAAACACTCTGACCAGATGTGAAAAAGAAGGGACAACTATTTCTGCCATAGTCATACATTTCCTCACTTCTCAGCATCCTTATTCTAGGAACTAGAGAAGTGGGAGACTATGGTTTAAAAAATCCCAAGGGCCTTTCCAGGATTCAGATGGCAAAGACTTTCCCCAGGGCAGAGGGCGATGTAATGGAAGGCACTGCTCCCAAAGGCAGAAGTAGTCCACAGAACCAGGGTTGCAGGGATTCTTTCTCTTGTAGTTCCTACCAGTAGCCCTGAAGGGAAGCCCTATTGCCCCCCTCTGGAGGCAGTTGGGGAATGGCTATCCCTGCACCTACCTGCCTGATAACTGATAACCTCTGACAAATGGGTGCAGGGAATCATATACAGACATTACAAAATTCCACTTTCGATAAGTTTAAAACCCCAAAAAAGACTCCCAGATGTTCCACCCAATCACAGGAAATCATCAGTCATGGAAATTCAAAAACTGCTCAACAATGGAGTCATCCAAAAAGCCCCTCAAAACCAAACAGGATCTGGGTTTCACTCAAGGTTCCTTTTAGTGCCCAAAAATAGGGCACTGGAGACCCATTTTAGATCTCAGCCAGTTCAACAAGGTAGTTCAGCACACCAAATTTCAGATGGTCTCATTACAGTCTATACTTCCTTTCATGGAAAAGGATTGGATGTGCTCTATAGACCTCCAGGATGCGTATTTCCACATAAAAATTGACAGATGCTGCAGGGGCTTCCTGCGCTTCTGGTTGGGAGCTAGTCATTTCCAATTCAGGGTACTGCCCCGTTGGACTCACCTCAGCCCCTAGGGTGTTCACCAAATGCATGGCAGTGGTAGCAGCTCATCTCAGACTGCAAGAATTTTGAGTTTATCCATACCTCGATGACTGTCTCTTCACCGCTACCACTAGGCATCAATTAGAACAGGCAAGCGATTGCACTCTGCATCTCTGTGCATCTCTAAGCATCACAATAAATTACAAAAAGTCAAATTTACTGCCCTTACAGGAACTAGAATTCATTGGAGCTCTGTTAGACACAGTTACAGGTATTGCTTCACTCCCACTGGAAAGATTATAAAGGATCATATCTCAGGTCAGCCAAATTATCCAGAACACAAGCATTCCAGCCAGAACAGTACTTCAAGTTGCTAGCCTCCCAGTGGTCTCTGATAGACCAGCTAATGTATCAACACATCCTGATTACCAATTTCTACAAACAGGATCTTTTGCGGTGGCTCAACTCCAAAGAGATTCTTTCAGGCCGACCTTTATCCTTCCACAACCCCTAGCCATAGTGACTATGGATGCTTCTCAAAAAGGGTGGGGGGGGGGCATTATCTGGGAAATACAGTCTAAGGCACATAATCCCAACTGGAGGCCAACTTGCACATCAATGTTCTCGAGAAGAGGGGAGTGCTGTTAGTGCTGCAAGCAATTCAGGATGCCCTTCCTTTAGGAATAGAACCAATTCAGATGGACATGTCAGTAGTCTGGTACATCAACAAACACGGGGGAACCAAATATTACTCATTGTGTTGAGAAGCCCTAAGATTTTGGCAATTGGGTGATTTAGTCCAACCGCTTTCTAAAAGCAATGCACATTTTGGGAAGCTCCAACAAGATAGTGGACAAACTGAGCAGGACTATTCTCATGCCCCATGAGTGGTCTCTCAATCCTGTGGTGGCAAAAGAAATTTTTCATCACTGGGCTCAACCTTGCTGAAATCTTTTTGCATCCCCTCTGAACAACAAGTGCAGCAGTTACTTTACCCTAATCTCTCCTCCAGGGGAGACACCCAGACACAATCTTCTCCACAATTGCCCCCCAGTCTTCTGTATGTCTTTCCCCTGACTCCCCTGATATCTCAATGTCTAAAGAAAGCCAAGAGGTCAGAGAACTGAATAATCCTCATTGCCCCCTTTTGGCCTCTAGAAGTTTGGTTTCCCTTCCTTTGGCCTCAACTTTCTCATAAATCATGGATTCTGGACCCAACTCCAGATCTGCTGTCTCATCCAGAGGGCATGGTTCATCTGAACATCCAACATCTCAAGCTCACGGCATGGCTTTTCCAATTCCCATAATTGCCAGGCATCCTTCCCTTTCCTTTCATATCCGACAAATTATTGTGGCCCATCATAAACCTTCTACTAGGAAACTATCAGAGTAAATTGGAAAAATTTGCAAATTGGGCCCTTATGAACTAACTTGAGCCTTATATGACCGCTGTTTATAAAGTTTTGGATTTTCTGGCTAACCTCTACCAGTTTGGTTCCTCTATCTCAACAATTAAAGTCCATCTTGCTGCAAACTCTGTTTTTCATATGGGGTTTGATGGGTTATCCCTTATGTCACATAAACTTTGCAAAGCCTTTTTAAAGGGAGTTTTAATGTTAAGATGTCCAATTAAGCAACCAATTCCTCCATGGGATTTATCACTATTTCTTCAGTCCCTTACTTTACCTCCTTTTGATCCATCAACTACATGTGACCTAAAGTTTCTGAAGTGGAAAACTTTATTTTTGTGGCTATTACATCTACCAAAAGAGTATCTGAACATCAGGCATTATCATGCAAACTACCCTATATAACATTTCACAAAGACAGGGTCTCCCTTAGGACCAATCCATCCTTTTTACTGAAGGTAGTCTCAGAATCTAATATCAAACAGTCTCTTCAACTACTGGTCTTTTTACCTAACTTTTCCAATACAGGGGACTATTCCCTTCATTTATTAGACCTCCACAGACAGCTATGATTTTATCTTCACAGAACAAAGGATTTCAGGAAATCTTACCGTTTGTTGCCCTTTCCTTGCTTTCCTTAGATAATCCAATTTCAAAGGTTACCCTGGTGAAATGGCTCAAAGACTGCATTATATTTATCTGTCAGTCAAAAGGGATCTGCCTTTCATGCCCAGTTGCAGCCCATTCAACCAGAGCAGTGGCAACTTCTGCAGTTTTTCATACCAGAGCTTCTTTCGATTATATTTGTGCAGCAGCCACTCGGTCTTCACTTCATACCTTTATCACTCATTACAAATTGGATCAGGTCTCTAGGGGACGGGCATCATTCGGTTAAATAGTGCTTAGGAACATTCTTCTGTGAGACCTCCCAAGTTTCATGTAGCTAGGGACTCTGTTCCACAATCAAGGATTACATGAAGAGTGACATCAGATAAAGAAGTTATCTTTTACCATAACATTACATCTGTGTTGTCGATATTCACTAATCCTTGACATTCCCTCACTAATCCTTGACATTCCCTCCCTCCTTCCCCTAGCCTGAGACTCTTAGTGGAAGGAATTTTCCCAGAACCAGCTTCTTATTGGGGACACATCTGGTCTCTCATTCTTATCTTCCATTGTCTGCCACAGATTCAGGCAAACTCAATCTGAGGTAATTCAGAGAGGTGCATTAAGGGAAAAGCCTAGCTCAAGAGTTTGGAAGGCGAAAGCTGAAAAATACACCTGAGTCGGTTCCAAGGCTTGGAACCGAGCCCACAGTCAAGGATTAATGAACATCAACAACACAGCTGGAACTTTATGGTAATGCTGCACATTGTGTCCCTGATATGCAGCACATATTCTACATCACCGTCCTCAATTACTTTTCACTCAGACTCCTGCAGCAGGTGGTGTTCTAACTTGCCAGTGTTACACATTTTGGCTGGGTTGTTAACACATGCTGTTCTGTCTCTTGCCATCTGTTTCCTTTATGCACTCACTTGTTAATGCTTTTAAATGATGAATGGTACACTGTGTTATATCCAACTAAACAGTAAATGTCAAGGGTAAAGTATAGAGAAAGGTAGGCTTAAATGATAACAGACATGAATATGTTTTATATATGTTTGTTGAATTACTGTAAAATAGTTTAATAATGTTGTTTATTTACATTAAAGATTCCAGAATCAACAGATATAAATATACAATGCCAGGAGGTCAAGTAAAATAGATAATAGGTTAAATTTAATGAGTGTTGAAATATACATGCATGAGGTGGTCATGGTATAAAACTAAAGGTAATTACTTAAATTTAATTGATATTTTAGTTGTACTGTAACTATATGTTATTTCAAAAAGATATCATAGTCACTGTTATTCATTCCTAATTTTTTACTGCTCTTAGTAAATGTCCTGTACATTTCTCACATACTATTAGATTTTGTCATGTCTAGTGCTTTATTATAACTGTAGTATGGAGCTGGTGTAAAGGGTTAAGGCTGTGAGCTGTGATTCCAGTGGTAGTGATTCAATTCCCTCAGCCATCATTTACTTACTGTATGATCTTGAGAGGGTCACTTAACCATTGTCCCTGAAAAGGAACTGTGTGTCTAGTGGGCCTACCTCATTAACACATTGGTATTATTATTAGTAGTAGTATTCGTATTACATGTGCCATCTGCTTAATTTTTATTCACTGCAGCCTTGGCCTTGATACTTTAAGAAAATATTTTAAAACACATATCAAAGATAAACTGTAGGTGATATGCTTGTGGAATTATTTGGAATTAAATAGAAATAATCAAACAAGTTTCAAGTAAACTAGATAGTACTTGATTTATTGATTAGTAAAATATTCAAGAATTAACTGGATGGTTTCATGAAGATGAATATTCCCAATTTTAGTGACAAGAAATATCTAGGTTTTATACTTGATCCAACTCCTGCTTTTACACCCCACACAGATGCTCTAACTAATAAAGTACAAGCCTCAATGAAACTGTCTTACAAGATTAGTTATCTTCTTTCTCCAAGGCCACATTTAAAATTGCCAAAAAAGTATTACTATCCAAACTGCAATATAGTCTCCCTTTCCTTGTTTCACTTTTTGCATATAATACCCACAGGACAGAAATGGCAGAGAACAAATTCTGTAAATTTATCCTGCTGGCTTATACATTATTCTACCACATAAAACACTTACTAGCTTTTTGTCCCAAAGTGAAGATGTTGGATTAAAGATAAAATATAGGAAAATATAAGAAGAATGTAGGCATAGAAATGATGAAAGTAAGGAAGGTGTCAAATTTACAGGGTACCATTGTTTCATTTTTATACGATGGTTATAAATGAGGAGTATTTTATTTATTATTTATTTAGTAGGAAAGTCCGACTTGGAACAAAGCCAGTTTTCAGTGGAGGCCCAGGAAAAACACTCCAGATACATGTCTTTGTAAGTTGGAAAGAAACCCATATAAAGGACATGCAGACTCCACTCAGAAGGCACCCCAGCCGAGAACCGAACTAGAGAACCTTTTATTGTGATGCAGCAATGCTACCGCTGCACCACTGCGCCAAGTAGAAAAAATACATAGAAAATGCAATATGGTACAAAGTTAAAGATGAGAAACAGAATGGAGGGGACTTTGTACAGAAACGAATACAATGAGAAACATGCTTGAATTTGGGTAAAAATGACAGAAGACACCATTACTAAGGCAAAACATTTACAACTCTATAAGGTAAATAAATATTAGAGCTACTTTACACAAAATGAATAACATACATGTTTTCTGATGACCAATCTTCTAACATAAAAGATCTGTCAAAAAGCAAATTGAAGGTCATGCTGCTTAACTCTAGGAGCATTAACCTAAAAATGCACTACTGGAGGCTCTCCTCACACTGGAAGATGCCGATGTCTGTGCTGTCACAGAAATGTGGTTCTGGGGTGCAAAGAGCACCCCTGCCTTACCAAGTTATACCTCATTCCACACTTTCTGACCCCAAAATGAGATCAGAAAGATTAAGGGTGGTGGAGTCTCTATCTTCATTAAGGACATGCACACCTCCATACTGGTTTGTCAGCATGATACACTGAAATTACTCAAGGTGCAACTGACAGTTGGAAAGACACCCATCCAAGTTATAGCCAGCTATAGACCCCTCTCCATGACTCAGGACACCCACTCCTCTTACCTGGATTAACTAACTCCATCAAGGTATCCCCTAACACCCTGATCCTTGTTGACTTCAACTACCCCACCATAGACTGGGTGAACTACTCCTGCACTAATGCACTCACCCAACAATTCCTTGACTTCATCAGTTCTAACATACTAGACCAGCTCATCTCATTCCATACAAGGGCAAATAATATTCTGGACTTGGTTCACGCCAATATGGGAGGCTGCTGCATCACTCCCATAGTATGTTCTTACCTGTTGATATCAGTTCATCAGTATTTCTTATTTGAATGTTCTATCCCAGACCCCCGCTCAGGCATACCCAGTCTAAAAACCTTCTCAAAAGCTGACTACAACTTCCTAAAGGAGGGTATCAGTAGCTTCACACCATCACCCCCCTCAGAAGATGCAGACAGCTATGCTGAATAATACGCCAATGCAGTATACAAGCACCTGTATGAATGCATGGACTCAGTCATACCGAACAGAACTAAAACCTGTACTCTGTTAAAGGCTTGTTGGCCGAGGCGCTAGAGATTTTTACTGCTGTTTGGTGAATAAATTTCCTTCTTTGGAATTGCTGGATTGCTGCTGTGGTTTTTACTATATTCGCTACTGTTGGTTGCTGTGGTTTATGAAGAACTAAAACCTGGTTCTCAAGAAAACAAAAACCTGTCTGTGGACATCCTCTATCAACAGGCTTTACAAAAAGGGAAGAAACTGTTATCCAAGGGTAAAAAGGAACAAATTCCAAATGGAAAAACTCCCTCCTCAGCCTCAACAAGCAAATTAGATCACTAGTAAAAATGTCCAAAGTCAATTATGAATTGAAACTAGCCTTCAAAACAAAGGGAAACCACAAAGCCTTCTTCAGTTACATCAGGAACCTCCATGGCAAGATTTTTTCTGCATTAGTACTTAACGGTACCATTTATATTGATCCTGTTGACTTAGGTTCAGAGCAAACTTCACCCCTCTATTTCCCTTCAAAGGCCCATTTGACATACCCAATACTTGTTCCACACCTCACATCTCCATAGATCAAGTGCTAAAGGCCCTAGCCAAGGCAAAGAACTCAGCTTCCACGGGACCTGATAGTATCCCAGGCTGTATTCTGCACATCTCCAGCAAGAACTTGCTTCACCATTGAGCACCCTATTCAGCCACAGCCTAATTACAGGCTTCATTCCAGCAGAGGGGAGAACTGCCATTGCCATTCCCTTGCACAAAGGCAGTGCCACTACTGACCCAGGAAAGTATTGTCTCATTAGCTTGATAAGTCTGATCTGTAAAGCTATGGAGCATATTATTATGGAGCTCATAAACAAGGACATAGACAATCTCCAAGCACTTGACCCCACCCAATTCGGATTCATCAGGGGCAAATCTTGCCTATTGAACATGGTTGACTTTTCTGAGACTGTCACTAAGGCCTTGGATGAGGGAAAGTCAGTTCATACAGCTTACCTTGTCTTGTCCAAGACCTTTTACATAATCCCCCACTCGAGCATCATCCAAACTTTAACAGAACTTGATATAAATCCCTATCTCATCAGGTGGGCGGCCAACTGGCTCACTGATAGTTCCCACAAGGTCAAAATAGGTGCCACCATCTCAGAAAGCAGACCCATCACTAGTGCTGTTCCACAGGGATCTGTCCTGGGACCCCTGCTGTTTGGCATCTATTTCTCAGTGGTCCAGACAAATTTAAAGGGCCTATGGCTGACCAAGTTTGCAAATGACTGTCAGTTGGATGCTGTCATTGACTCCCCAAATGATGTTAACATACTGCAAGAGGGTCTCACAGCAACAAATGACTGGTGCCAAGGTCATGGCCTTAAGTTAAATTCAAAAAAATGTATTATCATACCATTTGGCAAAAAGACAGCCCTACTGATTACCACATCAACGGCAACACCTTAAGCACACAACCTGTGGTGAGAGACCTGGGTACTCAGGTTGACAACAATCTGACATTCGACCATCATGTAGCGGCAGTGGTCAGAAAAGCCTTTTACTTGGTTTAACTCATAAGTAAAGGGCTTGCATCCAGAAAAAATGAGGTTATTACCCTCATTAGGCCTATAATTGAGTATAATGCTCTGTTTGATTTGTACCTCTACAAATACCTGCACCGACTGGAAAAGTCACAGTAATACCTCAAAAATGAACTCATGGCCTCCAACACCTGTCCTATGTGGAGGCTCAAATCATTATCACTCTAGTCACTATCATACAGATTGCTCAGAGGTGATCTGTGTCTCGCCTACAGGGCAATATCAGACCCTGCCCTACTATAGTTGCTCCATATCCATAAGTCTAACTCCTCGAGCATTACCTGCTCAAAATGCCTAAATGTTATATGTGACTTTAGCAAAACCTGCTGGAGACACAGGTTTATCTCCCAGAGGCTGCCCCATCACTGGAATAGACTTCCCATACTTGTCAAACAGAGTACATCACTGACTCTCTAAGCGCAACCTTGGTGAGTGGATGGGAAACCACAAATTTGTCCCAGGGGTTCCACCTTTGTCCCTCATTGACAGGGGCAATAGGTGCTGACTGAGGTTTCTTTTTGGGGATAAAATCTTGGCTAGTCTTGTAAGGGCCCCAGGGCCATTAGCGTAGTAACCTCCTATGGTCCTATTACCATGAAGAAATGGCCATAAGGGAGAAATAATGAAGTGGGAACAAATTTATCGGAAACCAGCTACAACAATTTTGAAAAATTGTCCATTTTGTGTGGAGTAGGATGCTATAAGCATGATTACTGAAGAAATGCCCTTATCCTGTGGTATGGGGCTATGTTAACATTTGTTTAAGTGGTTGTGCAGGGCATCCATGTATACTTCTGCAATGGCCTCCATGTTTTCAGGGTTAGGGGGAGATATAAATTTACCTATGCTATCTTTTAATAGCAGGCAATTTGCCAAGAAAAAAATATTTAGGGTTTTGGGGTTTGATGGGGGTGCTACCATTATATTTATTTCAAAGAAGACCAATTTATGATCCAATCTTAACAATGGGAATATTACATTGGGAGAGGTGCAGCACTCCCCTAGGTTTGTGAGTACTGTGTCAAGGATATATGAGCCCCTAGTGGAAGTGCAGACCATGTGTTCCAAATTTAGATGTACTATAGTGAATGTATCAGCAATGGTGCCTGTTTTGCTAGCCCCAGGTACATTGCTAATATAACTGTGAACCAATTCTTGTCCAACTTAGCTTCACCTACCTTCACCTCTGTCCTCTCCAATCCCTCCTGCCACTTCTGAGATCTATTGGATGAAATTCTTTCAGCACTTTTCAGAATTAAAAAATAAACTCCAAGGGTCCTACCAACATCACTGGATGTCTGCTGTGAAGTGTAAAGTCCCACATAGCAAAACCCTCTATCAACATTTCAGTGTGAGTCTCTGCACTGGTTATATCCCCACAATGTGGAGAATGGCAGTTGTAGTGCTCTTACAGAAAGGTGGCCCCTCCACTGGCACTTAGAATCACAAATCTATTAGTCTCACAAATATTATTTGCAATTTTATAGAACAGTTTACGATAGCTAAAGTAGTAAACACTGATTAAGTTAATATATGAAACAACTGTATGAGAAACAGCTCAGTTAATCTTTTATCCCTAGACATATATATATATATATATATATATATATATATATATATATATATATATATATATATATTTATATATATATATATATATATATATATATATATGTATATATATCAGCTCAGCTTTGTAAAGGCAGATCATGCCTGTTCAGTTTGGCCGAGTTCTCTGAAAGGGTTACTGAGGTCATGGATAAGAGACATATAGTAGTCCACACTACTTATCTGGCCATATGAATGTCATTGACTTTATCCCCCATGCTGGGATTATAGATAAACTCTCCTACCTCAACGTTAACACATATATAGTTTCATGTACAGATAACTGGTTGTCTACTGGAAGCCATTCCATTAAGTTTAGCGGCATTTGCTCTACATGGAAAATGTCACCAGTGGTGTTTCAAAGGGCTGTCTCCTGGATGTCATGCTGTTTGGTATATATAATTTTGTGACATAAAATGATATCATGGTACTATGGCTAACCAAGTTTATTGATGATTTCAAACTGATACAGTAAGGACATCTGATTCTGTATTTAACATAAATTTGAAGCACTCATTAGGGACTTAGGTGTGCGTGTTGATAAGAGACTCTCTTGTATCCTCCATATCTCAATAGTAGCTAGAAAATCCTTCTTCAGCACAACATTTATCTTTTGTGGTATTTCCTTAAAGTCCAAATATGTTATAGTGCCACTTCATCTGTTATAGACCTACCATTGAATATAAGACATCCTTGGGCATGTATCTTCTACGCACCTAAGCCAGCTTAGGAGATGTCAGTGTTGCATCACCAAAATGATCTAAGGCCTGAGTTCCTTAAGCTACTCTGATAGGGTAAAATCCCTGCTCCTTCACTCAGTACACTTTTTTCTATGAGTGATTCAGCACTGAATTGCTTCACTTAGATACAACCAATAATAATGCAAACATCTGCTCAAGAGACCTAAACTTATACTAATAAATCAAAAATGCCACATGCAATGACAGACAGCAAACCCAAATGTATCCTCATTGCTGGAATAGGTTGCCCTTATCTGTAAGGGATAATACTTCTCTACTAATGTTCAAAGCCATTCTGAAAGACTGGAATTGTGATTGCAAATTTTCACTTGGGATTATTTCTGATTAAATTTGTTAGCCTCCCACCAGTATTGGGTAATGTTTCTCAGATATCTATGTTCTCCTATAGACACAAGGTTAATAAGAACCTATGGACCTAAAATGAATATGTAGACAGCTGAGGGAAGACCAAGGAAGCATAAATTCATAATGTGATATAATAAGAAGATCACAATGGGTCGAGTAACCTGGTATTGTCATAAATATGTAAAAGTGAAAAGGAAAAAGGAGGTAGACAGTCATGAAGTAGCAATAAGCCATTTGTAATTATCAACAGTGGTGTATGACATGAAGTAAATAGGTGCAAGAAAATATTTGCGGGAAAATGCAAAATGAGGACGAATTAATACATGTTTTAAGATAAAAAAGCCCTCAAGCCGAAGCTGCCAAAACAGTTTAACGCTCTTTATTTGAAACAAAACGTTTTCGCCCCTGCTATGCAGAAAGCTTCATCAGAAACATGGGTAAAAGGAAACAGCACTTTTTAAATGAATGAGACATGATGTCATTTCCTTAAAAACAGTGTATCAATCACACCAACAATAAAAAGTAAAAGCATTTAACAAAAAATGTCATACTTAAAACATACTATAAAATTACATTACATATGAAATATCCAAATACAAAAGTAAAGATCTAAGAACCGGGGTATCATGGTAAAAAATACCAAAGACTGTACCTTGTAGGTATGTGAAAATATATACACACAATCAAGCTAGATACCTACAGGGAAAAAGAAAAAACTATCTCTGGTAACTTTTATATCTCAATAGGGAAGAGATATTACATGATTCATTAAGACCGGGGTAAGAGTAGGCATCAACCCCAATTTGCCACTCTAATTCCCTCGTCTCCAATAATAATGCCTGGGGTCCTCCTCTAGGGCCCACGGAGACATGCTCAATTCCCATAAACTCAAAACTGTGACCTGTATTATTAATTATATGCTTAGATAAAGCATTATCCAGCTTTTTATTTTTTATTGCATAAAGGTGCTGGTAAATCCGGTCACTAAGTCTACGATCGGTTTTCCCTATGTAAAAGCAGGGACAGCAAACACAGAAAGCGGCATACACAATTGATTTTGTATTACAATTAATTCTTGAGTGTATGTTATATTTCCTGTTCCTAATTATAAACGAACTACCAGCTTTCATAAATTTGCATCTATTACAAAAGCCACAAGGGCCATTACCCACTTGTCTAGAGGTATGCAAAGAATGAGAGGACCTTTGAAGTAATTCTTTTAAATTTTTACCCCTCCTATAAACAATAGAGGGGGATGACCCCAATTTTTGAAGTAGGAAAGAGCAATTGTGAATAAAGTACCAGTTCTTTTTGATGATTGCCCAGATAGAACCAACTTCTTTAGAAAAAGTTAACACAAAACTAGTACCAAAGTCAATAGTAGGCTGAGTGGTAGTGTCATTGTCATTATCAAGTACAGAGTATACTGAGGTCCCTACATCACCTGAATAGTCAACAATGGTCAACTCGTGAGGGTTAGAAGTTAATAAAGGTTTATAAAAACCAGAAGATCTTTTTATAACAACCTCCTCAATAAGTTCATCAATCATCGAGGGCGGGTAATCCCTGTTGGAAAAAAGATCTTTCAAAAAGGCACACTCAGTTTCAAAAGCCTCTTGTGTACTACACATATGCACTGCTCTAACCAATTGACCTTTAACAATCGATCTTTTCTGTTTTGGAGGGTGATTACTAGAATAATGTAGAAAGCTATTACAATAGGTTGCCTTCCTATAAATACACGATAGATAACAGTTGTTGCACAAATCCTTCATGAGTTTAACATCTAGATAGTCAATTTCAATAGAGGAAAAATGTGAAGTAAATTTCAAAAAGGTGGAAGACGCATTCATTAGTCCTAAAAGTTCTATAGCTTCACTTTCCGGGCCATCAAAAAGGATGAACACGTCATCCAAAAAACGTGTATAAAACTTCACTTTTTCTTGAAAAATAGGATTAACCCTAAAAATCTCTTTCTCCCAATAAGCAACAACCATGTTTGCAACACTACCGCCACAGGGAGACCCCATGGCAATACCCTGCTTTTGCAAATAATAATGGTTGTCGAAAAGGAAAAAATTAGAAGAAAGGGTAATTTCTAATAATTGGGTGACAGTGGAAATTTCTTCCTCCGTTGCCCCAAGACTCACCAACATAAGTTCAACCCATTCAACCGCTTCCAAATGCGGAATAGACGTATATAAATCAATTACGTCGATTGTTAAAAAATTGTAAGAAGGGTCAAACACAATGTTGTTGATGGATCGCAAAAAGGACCATGAGTC
The DNA here is from genome assembly GCF_019279795.1 of Protopterus annectens. Lineage (NCBI taxonomy): Eukaryota > Metazoa > Chordata > Ceratodontiformes > Protopteridae > Protopterus > Protopterus annectens. The sequence goes on from NC_056737.1 coordinate 1,369,610,002, forward strand.
CTTACAAATTCCAGGAATTCCCTTAAGATATTTTGTAAGGATACCATGAATAACCCTAGATGAGGGGTGTGTGATGGAACATCTACCATCAACCAGGGCACGTAACGGTGGGTCCCCTAGGTTTTTATGAAGCTTCGGGATACCAAACATCACCGGTACCCTGGGTGAGGAGATGTTAATGAAATTATAAGTGTCTAGGTCGATCAAACCATCAATAAACAAATCCCTGAAGTAGCCACTGATTTTTTTATATGCCCCCACCATCTCATTCAATGATGAACATTCATAAGCTGGTGAGTCCAACACAAAGTGCATTCTCCTGTTGTAATCACAAACATCAAAAATAATCAGGCCCCCACCTTTGTCAGGTTTCATTACCCTGACGGGCAGTTGACAAACCTGGTCAAGTGCGTTCCTTTGCTCATAAGATATATTACTTTGGTACCTAGCACCCTGTGCTCTGTCAAGAAGATGTCTAAGATCTAATTCACAAACATTTTCAAAAATGCTTAAATTAGGGTGAAGAGGAAGGTTATAGGTACTAAGCAATTTAAAAATAGGGCAATCACCATGAGTATTATTATCAAACAAAGTTTTTAGATTCAGTTTACGCACATAACATTTAAGATCCAACAAAATTTTAGCTAAACAAGGCTTTTGATCTGGTACAAAAGTAATACCCCTAGACAGTAATTCCACAAGTCCTTGATCAATAGAAGCACTAGAAAAATTATAAACCTTAAAATCACCCTTTCTATTCAGAAGGATGACAGGTTTAACCAAATCTTCAAAAGGGGTTTCAGTCAAACAGTCCAAAGGAATTAATTGTTGTATTTCCGTCGTTGTTGAAACTTGTTGTTCCGACCCCCTAAAAAAGGCCTCTGTTGAGGTCTATTATTCAAGTTATTATTAGAAGGATTTTGGTTGTTAGCCCTAATCCTACTGCTTCTCCTTAACCCCTCATTCGAAGTACAAGGGTTGTTGTTACTTTGTTCATGATTTTCCGATGGTTCAAAACCATCCGTCATGGTAGACGTATCCGTTGGTCGGGTAGTATCCTCATTCATATTCATATTGTTAGTAGGCTTATTCCTATGAATTTTAGGATAGGCAACCCCTTGTTGGTACGCCTTCCTATCCCTCACAAGTTTCTTTAACTTATTTTGTTTTAATTTCTCTATCAGTGCATCAATACTAGAAAAAATACGCTGGTAGTCGTATTTATAACGTAAAAAGTTTTGGTCCACCCTGATAGAACTGTCCAGCTCCTCAGTTTCAGCCAAGAGGGCGCAAATATGCTTATTGTAGTGCTTGATCATAAGGTCAAGCAACTCTGCCCCTTGACGGTTAAACAAGACAGTCAAGTCATCTAGGAAACCTTGATCAGTCACCATTGTAGTAGGAGAGAACGAACTCCTTAAACCCTTCGGTATAGTATTTTCAACAAGACATTGCTGAAAATAAGAAACTTCAAGCTGAAGCTTCTTAATTTTTAACATATTACTGTCAAGAATCTTTAATTTTTCTGATAAATTATCAATAAGGTTACCTGCTTGATTGTCCTGTGAGGGTGGCCCTGAAATCGTTGGAGTGCCGAATCCAAGACACTCAGTATTACCAGCCCAGGTAGTGAAAGATGGAACACCAGTAAAAGCGCCGGTATTCTCAACCAAGATTTCCCCTTGTAATTGCCTTTCAGCCCGCATATTGTCACCATTGGGTTGTAGAACCACCAAGCTGCTCGTGAGCCCCGTGCCGTTACCACCATTAGAAACATTTGAAGCACCACGATAAAAAACTGCCCTCTGCGGGAGGGCTTGTGCTTCCGTCAAAGGAAAGCTGCTACCATTCATGAAAGGTTGCGCCGCTATAGTTGAAGCATTCACAGGAACAGCTGAAGACTGATCGCTATTGCGGTTATCCTGCATAGGTTGTCCTGCTGGTATGTCAATGCTAGCGCTACCAGACAGCGATCCTCCAATCAAATTGTTAGAGCAAACGGTAGTGGTAAACTGGCCAGAACGCTGGTTACCCTGAACAGGACCGGCGTCCCTACAATGGATTGAAACACTGTTTGCTTCAATGGAATTGAGCCGTTGGTCCAAACGCTCAAGCCGTTGATTCAAGGAAGAAAGAAGTGAAGAAATATTAATGGATTCTTCATTCGGATGTATTTCTTCAGTCCGAAATAGGTTAGGCGTCCTCGGGCTTGCAGAGTCATCAATCGACATACTTATAGAACCACAAACAAGAAAAACAGCAAACTAAAATAAAAAAGCCCTCAAGCCGAAGCTGCCAAAACAGTTTAACGCTCTTTATTTGAAACAAAACGTTTTCGCCCCTGCTATGCAGAAAGCTTCATCAGAAACATGGGTAAAAGGAAACAGCACTTTTTAAATGAATGAGACATGATGTCATTTCCTTAAAAACAGTGTATCAATCACACCAACAATAAAAAGTAAAAGCATTTAACAAAAAATGTCATACTTAAAACATACTATAAAATTACATTACATATGAAATATCCAAATACAAAAGTAAAGATCTAAGAACCGGGGTATCATGGTAAAAAATACCAAAGACTGTACCTTGTAGGTATGTGAAGCATAAATTCATAATGTGATATAATAAGAAGATCACAATGGGTCGAGTAACCTGGTATTGTCATAAATATGTAAAAGTGAAAAGGAAAAAGGAGGTAGACAGTCATGAAGTAGCAATAAGCCATTTGTAATTATCAACAGTGGTGTATGACATGAAGTAAATAGGTGCAAGAAAATATTTGCGGGAAAATGCAAAATGAGGACGAATTAATACATGTTTTAAGATGACAATGAAGAAAGACTCATGAGAGAGAGAAGCAATGAACTGTGAACAAATTTATAGAAAAACAACTGTGACAGTTTTTGAAAAAAATGGTCATTTTGTGTGAGAGGAGGATTGTATAAACATGGTTGCAGAAGAAATGCTCTCATCCTGTGGTATGGGACTATGTTAACAGTGATTAAACACAGTTAACAGTTAACAGTGATTAACTATTAATCAGTTAACAGTGATTAACAGTAATTGCTAAAGGAGGGAAAGCATCAATAAATATGGAAAAATACACATTCTGAAGTCATTATTAAATGGTGCAGAAATGGGATGGAGAATGAATGAGACAAAGAAAGTGACACAAATACATTATGAATTGTCCAAAAAAAAAAGAAGATCATAACAAAGACATCAAATTTGAATCTATCATTCACAGAATACTCTTTCACATTTAGAAATTTAGGGGTGCAAAGTAATCTTCAAAGTTTGTACTTAGGTTCTTAGGTTCATTGGAGAATACTAGCCTAATGGCGCAAGAACCCTTACAAGCAAAGCCAATTTTACCTAGATTTTACCAAATTTTCTATCTCTAGGGGAAAGATAAGGGTCAGTAAATGGAATTCTGACTATTTTTATAGACTGCTTCTGAACATAAGGGACATGGGCAACACATCTGAAGAGAATTTCTGATTTCCATCCATTGTTACAGATTACCCTTGAAGATAGTCAGGGAAAGGTTCTGCTTCACATGAATAGGAAGCCTTTTCCAGAGAAGGGGCAATCTTTGGGACAAATTTCTGTCTCTACATCATGATCCATTCATATTAGCAATCACGTTTAGATTTTTGGAGTGGAGAACTCTTGTGCAGTTAATTTTGAGAATATACAGCATTTCTATCAGGACTAGGTCAGAGAACAGTTTTGCTACAGCACCCTTCTACCACAAGAATGCAGTCAGAAAACCCTGCTATCAGAAAACCCTGCTAATGTAAAAATGATAGTTTTTTTTATTTATTTGTTTTTATTTTACATTTGATGACCGGGAAAGTACGACTGGACACAGGTCCATTTTCAGCGGGGGCCCGGGGAGAAAAGCTCCACTTAATACAATGCTACAATCCATGTTGTAAAATACATCACTGTGTTCTTAAAGCATACAATTAACATTTAGAAAACATATTTATCATTTCTGCATAGTACATAAAAAATCAATAGTATCAGAATAAAAATTCAACATTTCTACACAGAGATTTAAATCAGTACCATCAAAGTAGACCATTGTTTGGTAAGAATAAGTATTCAGAGGTTATAAATTAATAGTAAGAATAGGTATTCAGAGGTCTGAAACTTATAGGTGATCTTTGGCGGAAACCTTGCAACACTGCAATATAGTGGTTTAGAGCTCAAGTGCAGGGAAACCACACAATCCAGACATTACTGATCTGTAAAATTTCTTTAAAGTTCTACCACCATTGTAATTATTTGCAATACAATACTTTGATTTTAGATATAAAATGAAAGTAAAAAGTAAGAGAATATATTATTTTCTTTTAATGAAATTAAAACGTGTGTGTGTGTGTGTGTGTGTGTGTGTGTGTGTGTGTGTGTGTGTGTGTGTGTGTGTGTGTGTGTGTGTATACTCATGAAAATTCACCAAGTTGCATGCCTTGATTAGGTATTTAGAGAAGGAAAAATGTAAAGAACTTTTAAGTAATACAACATGCTACATGTCAGTTCAGGTGGACAAGTAATGAAGTGAGATTACTATCCTAAATATCTAAAAGTCATCTTTATCTATTGCTGTACTTAGTTGGTATTTTACATTGACTGTGATATTTTCTTAAAACATCAGAAGCAAAAATATGTTTTGCTGGCAACTGTTAAGGGCACAAAAATATGATATGCTATATATTATGCATTATATACTATATATCATGCATTACATAATAAATAGTATATCATATATTATATATTATATATCATATATCATATATATCATATATTGCACTCATGTACATATTAGGCTCTGTTTATTCTGTGTATTCATCTATGTATTTTATTTATTTTATTTTTTATTTTACATTTGTTAACCGGGGGTGTCTGACTGAGCCAAAAAGGCCCTTTTTCAGCAGAGGCCTGGGGAGAAAAGCTCCACAAAGAAAAATTACAGACACATTTAGTTATTTAGACATGATAAGTATACACACAAATTACAGGAGACATGTTTTTACAGTGGTATGCGGCACATAAACAGTTACAGTGGAGAGAACAAACAAAAAAATATTAATTTTAAAAATAAAGGTAATTAATATATTTGTGGTGTACAGCTGAAATTTGGAACATAGGTAGAATACAAATATAGTACACAGGTACAGTAAATACATTGTAGATTAGCCAGTGTTTGTGAGTAAGATTGAAAACTATTATCAAGTGCTCTAGATTTTACTAGCCTGGGGAGCAATCATGGCACTGCCAACTTTCCTTGAGATGTTGCCTGATGAGGTCTTTAAAGGAGGCTTTGGATGATTTGTTTTGAATGCATGTATGGACAGAGTTCCATTTGTTAGCCACAGAAGTACTATATAGTGCATCTCCAAAGCTATTGTAGCTGTTGGTGACTTCTAGTAGTAGTTTGCTTGATGATCTAAAAGGCCTTTTGGCTGAGTGATGTTGTACTAGGTTTTTGAGGGCAGGACACTTATTGGGGAGGTAATAGAACGACAGAGGCAGAGCTGATTGTAGGTTAGGAGGTTGGGCAGTTCAAGCCAGTGGAGCTGTCTCAAAGCAGTAGAGTGATGAGTTCTATATGAGCAATTTGCAGCAAAGTGGGCAATTCTGTTATAGCAGGCTACCATTTTGCTTAGTTCAGTTTTGTTGAGATTAGTCAGAATGGTTGATGCATACAGTAGGGTGGATAGAAGTTGGGAGTGAGCAATGGCTGATCTTGTGTTGTTGGTAAGAAATGATTTGATACAGTAGAGCGACCCCAGTTTGGCACGTACTTTTTTAATAGTTGAGTTGAGATGACTATCAAATTTTAGGTGGGAGTCTATGGTTATTCCCAATAGCTTAGCCTGTGCCACTGGAGCAATTGGAGTAGCATTAGTGGAGTAGATAGTGAATTGACTGTTAGTGTTTTTGTTAGAACTGGTTATAATCATAAGCTGAGTTTTCTTTAGATTGAGGATAAGTTGGGCTTTGGTAAGGTAGTTTTCAACGTCAGAAAATGCTAGTTGAGTTGTTTGTAGGAGGGTGGGAATGTTTTGTGCAGCACAGATTAAGGTAGTGTCATCTGCATACTGAATTATAGATGCATGCTGTGTGGAGGTATGGAGGTAATTTCTGAAGACTGTGAATAGTAGTGGTCCTAAGATAGAACCCTGTGGGACTTCTTCATTTTTGAGACGGTTTACTGTATCTGTGAAGCAGAGGAGGGCTGTAGTGGTACTATGGACAGGTCTGAAACCATGCTGAGTAGGTGACAGGATGTTGCTGTCTAGGAGATAGTTTAGCATCTGGGTATGGATGCATTTTTGTAGGATTTTGGCCAGGGGGAGAGTAAAGCAATAAGTCTGTAGTTATTAAGTTCAGTGGAGGTCCTGCCTTTATGTATGGGTGTAACATAGGATATTTTCCAGAGTTTGGGCACATAGTTTTCAACAATTGATCTGTTTATGAGAGTGGAGACTGGGATAGCAATAGCATCTGCTGTGAGTTTCAAGAAATAGCTGGGAAGTAAGCCGGCTGCTGTTGATGAGGTTTTTAGTTTGGAGAGCATGCTTTTGATTGAAGTGGTGGAAACTGCTTTGAGGGTAAAGCTTGGATTAGTGTTATTTATGTTGGGGGGATAGTGAGGAAGGAACTGTCCTGTGATACTAAGGATAGAATTGAGTTCACAAAGTGGGAGTTGAATTGTGTTTCGATGGGAACTTTAGTGTCAGGGGTGATTGGTTTGGGGGTAGCCTTTTGGGTGGATTTTAGTAGCTGTTTTACATTTTTCCAAAATGTTTGCGGGTTGTGTTGGTATTTAGTTTGTAATGTTCTGTAGTAGGATTTTTTGTCCAGCCTAATCCATTTTTTTGCACGGTTGCGCAGTTCTTGGTACTTGGTTAGGCTTTGTGTTTCTTTGTTTTTTTGATAGTAAAGCCAGGCAGTGTCTCTGGCTTGAGGATTTGTTTGGTTTCTTTACTGAGCCACAGATTTGTAGAGGTTCTAACCTTGATTTTGTGCAATGGAGCGACAGTGTCTAGGTGTTGTAGAAATGTTTTGCTGAAATATGCTACAGCCTGGTCAAGTGGGAGGATTTTTAGGGAGGGTCCAGTCACAGTTACAGAGTAAAGTGTTGAGGACCTCAGGAGAGAATTATTTTGTGTTTCTAGTGGATATATAGTTAGTGGTTTTGCATATGCTTGTTCTACTATGTATAAAGTATATTATGTTGTGGTCACTTAAAGTGTCTAGGAGACTGCCTGTGTGAGGGTACAATGTGGGGTTGTTAGTTAGGACCCAGTCAAGGATGGATTCCCTTTTAGATTTTTTATCACATCTAGTTGGAATTTGGACTAGCAGCTGGTAGCCATGGAGATTTATTAGATTACTTGGTGGTTCTGATGTACAGCTGAACCAATCTAGGTTGAAGTCCCCCAGAATAAGGGTTTCTTGTGAGTATGTGGAAGAACACCAGGATAAGAAGTCTTCAAGGCTAGCAGGTGTATTACCAGGTGGAATATAGATCACAATTGTGGTGATGACCTTTTAAGGGTGAAGTTGAAGTTGTGAGATAAGCATGTCCCAATTATTGGGGAAGGGGTAGGAATTTGGTAATTGACAGACAGTTAAGTTTGACTTGTACAGTAAGGCAGTTCCACCCCCTTTACGAAGTGGTCTGTCTTGTCTAATGATATTGTAGCCTGTAGGGAGAACTTCTGAGTTAGCTATGTTTTTATTTAGCCAGGTTTCTGTTAAAGCAACTATGTCTGGGGAGTAGTGTGCTATTGTGGCCTGGAGTTCAGGTATTTTATTTTTCATACTTCTAATATTAATATTTAGCATTAAAAGATGGTTGGTTTTGCTGCTATTGTTGATTTGCCCAGGGATGAAGAAAGTGAAGATGTTATGTTCTGACATTTGTGTTGGAGCAGTTTGAGTTGGACAGGATGGATTTGGACCTGGTTTGGGGTGGATATCCCCACTTATGGTGAGCCTGGAGTTAAAATGGTTATACAGATGTTGAAGTTTGGTGAGGAGTGTGAGAAAGTATTGTGTTTTTTTGGAGTAGGAATGAGAGCATATGTGTTTAGTCCTGAATTGGTCCATTATGTACTTCTTGAATAACTGTGTGCAGATATTATTATAATGTGTGGTGTCTGTATACGAGAGTGCATAATGCAGTGTTGTGCTACTAGGTTTAGGGATATTGCTAGAGTGATAACGTTGTGTTGTAAAGAATTATGAGAAGACAGACTAGACTTAGTTGCGTGATAGTCATGGTTATAAAGTATAAGTTATTTCTAGGTGGGGGGTCTGAATAGGAATTATAGGGTTGCACTATATGTGAATGGGGAAGTAGTGTGGGTGATGTAAAAAATGCCTAGTGGGAATGAGAGTGATTGGGATTATTTTGTGTGGAGCAAGTTGGTGTGGTATAATGTGATATGACTTGAGGAGCTGTGATTGGTGGAGGGGATGTAAGGATGAGCTGTGGGTGTGGCTGTGAGTACTATAAATGTAGAGGTAGTGGGGGTGGGAGGAAATAGGGGGCAGGGCAGGGGAGCGGAGAGAGCCTGAGCATTAGCGAGGGCGAACAGAGCGGGGCAGAGCCAACCAAAACAAAAGAAAAAGTAAGTATTACTTTACAAATCTGAACACTTTTAAAACAAATTCCTGAGGTCTAATGGCTTACCGGCAAGCAGAATGTAATTGCTGAGGAGTACTTGTGTCCTGGTGGGAGACTAGAAATTTAAAGATGGCTCCATGCTCAGCAGGATTCTAATATAGATTTTGTATTGGGAGAGGGAGATAGCACAAGGGGTGTAAACCAGGTGGATTGCAAAGAAACCAGAGAGGCAATCAGTGGAAATCAGTGAAGGCCTCAGAGGGGGTAAGTAATAATTCAAACTACCTGTAAAGTGAAGGAGAGAAGAGACAGCAAAGTTTATTAAGGTTGGGAGTGTGTCTTCACATTGACTTGCTGATTAGTAACCAGTTTGTGCACAGATTAGAGTAGGGAGATACATTAGCAATGAAGGGGAATGTATAGAGATGCAAATAAACAGGTGGGCCTCCAAGTGATACAAACTAAGGCAGAAAGCACTGAGAGGGCTGCTTGATGGTTAATTTAGTCACATCCCTGTGACTAAATTAACGATCAAGCACTGAGAGGGCTGCTTGATGGTTAATTTAGTCACAGGGATGTGAATTAAATATATACTGTCTATTGGACAGTTAGGATTACTGTACTAGCGGGGGGGGGGGGGACACAAGGTTGCAACAGTCAGTTTTATTAGCAAGCTGAGAACTACTAAGAAATACTGCTAATGTAATAGCTTCACTCTCATAAAACATACAAGTAGAATGCCTGGGTGGACTGACCCTGCTCTTGAGGCTCAAAATGTATATCCCTGTTTAGTTTGCAGTACTGATTTCTTCTTATACTGTATGGGTGGAGTGGTAGCCGCAGACTGCAGATTTGCTTGAGTGTGCTCCTGCTCTTGAAGCTCAAAATGTATATCCTTGTTTAGTTTGCAGTACTGATTCCTTCTTATACTGTATGGGTGGAGTGGTAGCCGCAGACTGCAGATTATTAGAGAAAATTACAGAAAATATGCAGAAAATTACATTTTAGTAATCATTACATTTTAACTACTAAAGTTCTTTATGAGGTGAGAACTGATGGAAAGTTCAAGGCAAAAAATACTCCATAATGAACTGGTTTTAGAAATGGACATATGACAGGCATACTTTTTAGGGCAGAGAGAATAACAGCATACATCTATTTGTTTAATAATAAAACAATGTAGTAAAGTATATAATCTTATTCAAAAATATTAAGTCTGTCTGCAGTAATTAATCTTCAACATTTATGTGGAGATTTATGCTTGAAGTGGCAACATTCATAGCTGAATTGTTAGTTTTGGTCCTGACAATGTGACCACACAATGGATATTGTTTAAACCTGTTTACTACTTAAGTGTAAGTTTCAAAGCTTTTATCTTTAACTTCAAAAAGCAAATATGTTTTTTAAAGGTCAAACAAAACTGGGATAGGAGTGGAAAATTAAGTCCCTCCAAGTGAAGTATAAAACAGAAGATTGAAGAAGGAGTGTGTTTTTGAATCAGATAATAACTAAGAAATGACAAATCTACATATTGGAATTGGCTGACATTCAAGAAAAATGGTAAGGGTTTAGTCTTTGTCTTTGGGCCAGTGCCCTTACAGTCCCAAATTTCATACTCCTAGACCACAAGAACAGTTGCTATCAACTATTAGTCATATGATGGGACAGAATAAAGTGGTGGTGTGTCCTCATCAGCTTAGTCAGATAATGATGCAAGAGTACATCAGGGATATGGTGCAGTCTTTCAGAGGTCAGTTGACCAATGTCTTGCCTGTTCACAGGGAAAGTCATTTCTGTTTATACTGAAAAATTTAAAAGGATGGTGGTGAAACAAATAGGCTGCTAAGGAACTGACATCTGTCAAGACTGCTGGTTAGATAGGCTAAGCCCCAACTTTTTCGAAATAATTACTAATGTCCTGGTCACATTGTTTTTATTTTTTAATAAGGTATAAAGAGACAGAATGCTTCCCCAAGTACTCTAATGAGGCCAAGGTGTTCTTTTTTTCCTAAACCAGGTAAAGGTCTAACTGTCCCAGGTAATTAAAGACACATACCTTTTTCACATTTGGAGATAAAAGATCTTTGCAAGAATTCTTGCTTCTTGGTTGGAGGGTATTTTTCCAACTAAAATTTTGTCCAAACATCAGGGTTTTATTAAGGGTGGAGTGGGAGAACCTGATCTGGTCAGACTCTGGTTAAGTGTGAAGAAGCAGAAACAACAGTGGAAGGTCCACATTTAGAACATTTTCAAATAGATTTTCAAAAGCGTTTGACTTGATGAAGTAGAATTATGAATATTACTGCGGGTTATTGATATCCCAGATAATATTATTTATAAAAGCAAAACTGTGCTATAGGAATTTATCTTCTTTGTTCAAATGCTATGTTCATTCCTGTTATTCAGCTTAGAAGAGGTAAATATCATGGGTGCTCTCCTTTTCCATCTTATTTTGTTTTGCTGGTCTTTTTATTGGACAAAGTACTTAAAAATGAACAAGCTAACAGATGGGAGGGGTCTTAGGAGATGGGGAGCATTAGTAACATCTTGCTTCACTGATGACTGTTTAGTTGGCCAACCATGTAACAAGTATGCATTTGTTATTGAATACAATAAAGTAACTAATATTTTTCTTGGGTCTTGATCTTAATTACTCTAAGACTAGAATTTCCCTCTACACTCATGCTGCCTGGCTATGCTACAAGACTCCACTTACATTAATCTATGACATTGACCTCTATGCACATATTTGGGCATTACCATGGTTATGAATTTAAGGCAGCTAGTATACATCCATGCAAAGTCTATTATAGAACATTTGGAAGAAAAATGTACTTCATGCAGGATGTTATTTTACCTTTTTAGTAGGGTTCTAATCATAAAAATGCTCTATTTGCCTAAAATATTATTCATCACAAGCATCTTCTGCACTTTGTTAGATCTGTCTGTCTGGTTTATGAACTTTCTTTGATGGAGCAAGTCTGTTAGGGTTACTAAGAAAAAAAGTGCATTTGTATAGGTGTAGGAGAGGGGCTGCTGTGACATGTTTTGCTGCTGTAGCTTCACATTATTTTCATACAAAGCTATCTTGGAAGAGCTTGTGATTTGATGTGGAATTGGGAAATATCTTACCTTCTCATGTAGTTGTGACTAGGAAGCTTTAACAAAGGAGGTTGTGTAGCTTCACAGTAGTTTGGAGGTCTCATTACTGCTGGACATACTAATAATACACTCAGTCTGTGACACGGTCAGCTGTGACTAGTAACCTTTAACAAAGGACGCTGTGTAGCATCACAGCAGTTTGGAGGTATAATTACTGCAGGACATACTAATGCTACACTCAGTCTGTGATGCAGTCAGATGTTTCTAGGAAGTTTTAACAAAGGAAATTGTGTAGCTTCACAGTAGTTTGGAGGTATAATTACTGAAGGACATACTAATGATACACTCAGTCTCACTAGCACATCATAGCATCAAAGGAGGCATCAGAGGAGGATGGTAGTAGATAAACTGCAAACCTCATTAATGCAAACCTTATTTTTGCATAAATGTGTAACATGTAATGATATGGATGTCAGCCATGGATGCAAAGCTTACACATTAAACATAGTGAAACAAACAAACTACAGAAAAGACATCGGCACACTGACAAATATGGGTGGTCACATATGCAGGCAAAGCACAGTAGTTGGTACTTTAGCTATGGACTCACTTTGTCAAAGAGGCAAATATAGATGTGTATAAATAGCAGAGGGCACACATACTGTCAGACAGTACACAGTGACAATGCTGAAAGGCTACCTACCTACATAACAAACTGTAGTATCCATTCCAACTTAAAAAAGTACTACACTATGAGGCTTTAGGGTGTGTTAATGTGCACAGGTGTACTAGGTGCATATAGTCTGTGTGTTAGTATAACACAGTTTATGGCCTGCATGCTGTACACTGCTTTACTGACATAAAGCACATATTCTACATCACTCTCCTCTGACACTTCTCACTCAGATGCCTGGTGTTTTAACTTACAATTGTTGTACATTGTCTGTGGGGTGTTGGCACAAGTCTGCTTCCTTTATGCACTCACTGGTGAATTTTAAATGACGAATGCTACACTGAGTTATGTGCAGCTGCACTGTAAATGGTATCTAGTAGTAGGGTAACCTAAATGTACTGGTATGGGATTTGTTTTCTCTTTTGAGCTACTATTGCTCATGCATATGACTCCCCCATTACCAAGTGCAGAGACCCTGCTTAAATATAGCTGGCAGCTGGCAGCTAACCAAGAACAATACCTTAGGTGCTATTCATGGCTTATTATACAGGAGTAACACAGGAATGTAGAGGACAAGCAGGGCAAATTTCCTGGCTGTAGAAGGTAGGTTTAAAAACTAATAGGCATGAATATGTTTTCTGTATGTCTGTTTAATTACTGTAAAATATTTTAACAACATTGTTTATTGACATTAATGACCACAAGTAGTAGCAGACTTTTAGGCTCACTCCAAATACTACTGTTGAAGAGCAGGTAGCAATCATACACAATAAATACCAAATAATATTATTAGCACCTTGGTCTTGAACTGCACAGCATATGCCAACTTTACACAATTTAAGAAAAAATCCTGAATCAGTACATATCATAAATATCATACATTACCTGGAGGTGCTGTAGTTGTAGAATTTGCTGGGGCTAAAAAATCAGGAAGAATTAAACAATTGTCATGAGGTGATTTAAGCATAAAACTAAAGGTTATTTAATTTATACTTTTTGTTGTGCTATTAAAGGTTATTTCAGAAGAAATGTCACAGTCATTATTATTCCTTATAAATTTTGCACTGCTGTTAGTAGAGGTCTTCTGAAAACACTGACATTCCTCACATACTATGAGATTTGAAGTGGAAGGACTGTAGTCATTATTTCATTTCGCAAACTCTGTTGTAAATGTAGTATTACACAATGTGATCAACTTGTGTCATCTTTCCATTCAGTGTAGCCTTGGCAGTTTTAGATAATTTAATAAACTTATTAGACTTTTAGGCATGTTCCAGTAACTCACTCTAAACGTACTGATCGGTGTTTTCTTTCACTGTATCAACACAGCTAGTCATATAACCCTTTTGTATAAACCCTTGTGTCAAGTTTTGGGAAAAATTAACATAATCATTTTTAGAGGAACATATTATTTTAACTCTAAGGAACTGTGAAAAAGGAATATTGTTTATAATATATCTGGGGTTCATACTGTTAGCTTCTAACAAAAAAAAATTATGGAATGGTTTTCTAAATAATGATGTTCTTACTGTACCATCTTGGTTTCTAGTCACATGCACATTTAAGAAAGCCAAAAGGAGTGTGTGTGTGTGGGGGGGGGGCATGGCCAAGGTTACATGCAGTTAGCAGCCAGGAAATTTGCCCTGCTTGTCCTCTATAGTTGTGACTGAATTAAATTGTCATTTTCATCAAAAATCAAATAAGCTGGGATATCATTTTGGAAACTTCTTGGGACATTTTGGTGGAAAACTAATTTACATTTCAAATATTTTCGTATCAAAATTTCAAGATAAAGATTTACCAAAGGAAGATGAACCACTCTAATATAGTTTCAGAAGAAAATTCAGTGAAGAAGGAGTTACTGTCTATTCTTTGTAGTATACAGGAACTATCCATAAAACTAGATAAACTGGACTCCAAAGTGGGCAAAATAAAAGAAAATTGTAAAAAGCAGATTAAATTAATCAAGGCAGTAGTAAAAAAAACAGAAATTCCAGGTATCTGCTATGGAGGTTTCCATCACTGACATAGCCAGCAGAAACAGAAGAACATAACACTGATTTCATTCTTCAACAAAACGAGTTCTTAAAAAAATTGATGAGCTGGAGAACTGGGTGAGGAGGAACAACATCCATATTTATGGAGTCCTTGAGCAACAAGGAGATAACATGATAAACATCTTATCCACTTGGATTCCTAAAATATTAAACCTTTCCTCATAGATCCTTGCCTGTAGTGACACCAAACAAAAAAACTTTCAAATCCAAGATCTATAATAATCAAATTTATTTCCAGTTAAGGCAAGGATCTAGTTTTGAAAATAGCCTGGTCTGCTTCACCCATAAAACCTGGTAATTACTTCGTTAGATTTGACAATGACTATTCCTGTCTGGTGGTTTCAAAAAGAAACGCTTGTATTCCTCTGCTAAAATACTGAAGAAAGCCTGCATAAAAACTCACCTAATCTATCCTGTAAAACTAAGATTATTCTTGCCAAGGGGAAACAAAAACATTTGATTCCTTCAAAGATGCAGTTTCTTTCATCCATACAAATAATGTACTTAGTTCTACTGATGATATGGACCTGTGTATTTTTAAAAAGACAGGCTACAAGGAAAGATTGGTCCAGTAAAATAGAACAAAAAAAAAACTCAGAAACAAATAAAACTACCTTTTAGCTATTTATATTATATTTGTCTTATAGTAACTGAGAAAATGTAATAAAATGAGTCTGGTCTGGGGGCTGGTTTGACTATATGGAATGTATGTGTAGAATGGAATGTTAACTCTCTACTGTTTTAATTTTTAATATTTAATACAGTATTTAAATATAGTGTTACTGACAGTGTGGGGTATTGTTAAAAGGTGACCACTGATGCATTTTTAATCCCCTAAAGGATATATATTTTATGTGGAACACACAGAGGTATTCTCATCAAACCTTAGACACAATATACAACTGCACAATTAATAGTTGAGTGGAAACATGTGATAAATGTTTTCAACATTACTACTGAGTGTCCTATTCCCCCTGTGGCTCGTAAACTGTTTTTTAAATGTAATTCTGAAGCTTTTAATGAGTATTATCCCTAGTTGAAGCATTTGTTCATATTAGATAATTTTGTAGCACTACTTTATTAGTCAGAAGACACAGATATGTGTTTTATATAGGGAATAGTGAAATAACATAAGTTGAAAAACACATACAATTTAATTAAGATAACATATTTCTATATAAAATACAAATATTAGCCATCTGCTTTATAATCAGCTTTGTTAGATAATGAATATGAATGAAAATAGCCAAAATCTATGCAGGGTCTTTTCACAAACTTCTAGGCTGTGAGAGAGATTAGATGAGAATTTGTAAACACTTATGAGATTTTTGTAGTGAATGTGACAGAAATATAAGTAATTTGCATAGGCAAAATGTTAATATAAGTACTGGCTCATAACCTTTTACAAAGTGTAATAAATACAGGTAATCTGCTATACAATGTTATACATATAGGATGAGTGTTATTCTGGTTAAATTACAGGCACATGTACCTTAAAAAGACAATTTATTCATAACACAGAGTTTCTTAATTCATATAAATACTTCAGTATTAAGAATGGTCGGAGCATATCTTCAACATGTTAGTTCATATATAAATAAATGTTATGTATAATTAATGCCAGTTATTATAAATGAATAGTTATTTTAAGTTCTTCTACTTGATAGGCCTTACTATATATTAACCTTGCTGTGTATTTTTTTTCTAGTAATTTAACATTTTCTTAAAAAATGTAAAATGTGTAATTAGAAAATTTCAGTTTATGAACATAGAAGTAGTAGCAACAATGTTATTGGTTGTGCTGTGGTTTTCTTACTAAACTACTTATATGAACATTTCATCTAGATTGTCACATCATCCTTATTGTTTTTGTCCATAGCAAGTTGTTCTTTTGTTAGCATAATGCTTAATACTCTAAATCATTTCATAGTAGTTTCCATATGTATTGTTCTAATAGATGCCAGCATATAAATGCCTTCATTAAAAATAAATGGGTTAAACAACCCTTTAAAAAGTGGTAGTTAAAGTATTTAACTCTACATAAAGCAGACATTGTTTTTCTACAGGAAAGTCATTTACTGACTAAAGATTTAAATAGATTGCAGTTAAAAGATTATACAGTTTTAATTGGCTCTTAGTTTGCTTCAGATAGAGGAGGTGTTTGTATTCACTAGAAAAAAGTCAAGCCTACATAGAATAGTGGATTTCTATTATGACAAGAATGGTATGCTGGGATTGGTGGTAATGGAAATTGCTAAATACTGTACATACTTAGTGTATCCCAGGGATTGGTTCTAAAACAATTAAGACATACTTAGATATTTTAAAACTATACTCTAAAGGAGAAATGTTGATAAGCTGGTGATTTTAAAAACATTTAAATCATTATATTAATACAATGTATATGAGAGATATATAAGATTTAAAAGTAGATGGTTCTTTAAAATGTAGTCACTATTCTTCTAGAGTTGGGACTCAAACCTATATACGTACATACATATAATATATATATATATATATATATATATATATATATATATATATATATATATATAGTATTGGTATTCAATGCATTATACTCAAAAGTAGAGGAGGTACTAATAGTTTCATATTCCTTATCTGACCAAATAATTTAATTTCTTGCCAAAGACTCCTGGCAGATATAACTAAAACAAAAGGCTTTAATGAATGGTTATCAAATGAGAGAAATCAATCTATGGAATTTAACAATATTACTGAGGTCACTGATGTCATACTATGGGGCACTTTAAAAGGTTACTTATATAGTAATGAATTGATATATTTGTAAAAGAAAGCATTGGGATAAAGAGTTAAATGATCTTCAAGCTCAAATTGATAAATTAAAATTAAACCATAAAGTTGCATGCACACAGCTGAAAAATCTAAATCAGAAATACCTAGAAATCTTACATCATAAGGTTTCCATTAATCTAGAAAAAAATAAATAAATTACAGTTGTATTCAACAAACCCCAAGCACCATCATAGAATAGCTATTAGATCAACAAACATGAATAAAATGAACCATATCAAGGAGACTGTTTATAAAGAAGGAAATGACTATTAAAGCTGTGGATCTGAAAGCTATATTAAAATGTTTTAGATAATATTATGAAGAAATGGTAACTTACTGGATAGTTTCTTAAAAGAAAACATACATAATAAACTATTAAAAGAACAGAAAAGAAAGATCAATAAGTCTTTTTTCCTTTAAGAAATTAAAAGAGCAAATTAAAAAAATCTTAAAACTAATAAAGCACAAGGTATGAATGGGATTATTCCCGAGCTATACAAAATTTTACCTGATATTTTATACTTTTGAAGAAGTTAAGAGTACATATAATATTCCCCATCATGGAGATATTCTCTTATTACACCCATTTTAAAAATAGCATAAGGACTATTCTCTGTGTTCTTATTGACCTATACCACTTTTAAATGTAGACAAAATGTTCATGTCTATATTAGCAAAAAGATTAAATCAAATGTTCATTGGTTTAATAAATGTTGATGAGACTGGGTTTATAGATAATAGGAATGTTCAAGATAATATAATAAGATGCTTTTCTTGATTGATATGGCAAACAAAAATAAAAATAAATCAGTTAAACATAATAAGCTTAGATATGGATAAAGCTTTTGACTCTGTGAATTGGTCATACTTGTTCAGAGTATTAAATGAATATAACTTTATCACTGATTTCATAAAGCTAATTAAAAAGCTTTACAATAATTCAATTTCTTTTGTCAAAGTAGGATCCTTTATATCTAGCCCCTTTGAAATCTTAAAAGGTACCAAACAGGGATACCCTTTATCTCCTTTGCTATTTGCATTTATTATAGAGCCATTTATTTTTAACAATATAAGATCAAACATAAATATAAATGGTTTTAAAATAAATTAAAACTTTTCTTCTAAAATTCAACATTTTGTTGATGATTCTCTGCTCACTAGTGGTAATATTAAACTCTTATTAGACTGTTTTGAAAAGATTTCAGATCTGAAATTTAATCACAATAAAACAAAACCCTTGCTTATAAACAAAGGGATAACCACTAATTTATAACTCATACAACATATTTGGCTGGGACAGTTTACAGTTAAAATATTTAGGAATTACTATTGAGACTGACAATAAATCCCATAATTATTCACTGCCCCTCTTGGCGCCATCTTTAATATCTAAGGATATCCCTTGGCTGCTGTGTGCTCCTGGCTCCAGTGTCTTCTACCTGTCTCTCCAGCTTGCTTACCCTCCACTAGGAGTTAAGAATCTAAATGCCTGGCAACTAAGGACTCTTTACAAATTACCTGCTGTCTCATCACTCTGTAATCTTATCCCTGTTCGCTTCCAAGAAAGGAAGTAAGAAACTCTCCAGCTTGCTTACCCTCCACTAGGAGTTAAGAATCTGACTGCCTGACAACTAAGGACCCTTTCCAAATTATCTGCTGTCTCATTGCTCTGTAATCTTATCCCTGTGCTCTTCCAGGAAAGGAAGAAAGAAAGTATGTGCTTTTCTAATACTGATTGTAAAGCTAACATTTAGTATTTTTAATTCTTGATGTTTGTAATTGTACACTTTCCAGCCTGGACAGCAAGCAGCCATACCCCCTCTGTATCCTGTAGAAAAATACAGACCCTTATTTCCTTATTGCTACCTCCTTTAGCTGATCAGATCTTCTTATTTATTCCTAGACCAGCCTTTCCCATAAATGAGCTACTGCTGTAATACATTTGCCTGTCCACTAGGTGGCACCCTTATCCAGTCCCTTTCATTTGTCTATCCCACTATCCTATAGTATACTTCTACTACATTCTGCTGTCTATACCTTGCTCTTATTCTTTCACTTACCTCTTGCTTTTCTGTAAACACCCACTACCCTTGTATAATCACTATCACTGTACCTACACTTTAACTTACCTTTAGCAGTCAGTATTCCACTGATTGTTCATCTTGAGCTGTTTTGTTCACTTGTCTCTACCCGCTCCATTCACCCTAGTGGCTCACTCCGCTCCCCTACCCTGTCCCCAATTTCTACCCGCCTCAATGCTCCTACATTTATTCCTCTAAACCACACCCCATCCCCTCTGAGCCAATCAAAAGGTCCACCTAATTAGCACTCCTATCCCTCCTTGTTACATTACCCCAACTGTTTAAAACTTCCTTACCTCCAACATAGGTCCTTAAACTAAACCATCATAATGTCTATATTACCTATCCCAATACACATAAAACTATTACTCTTGGCCTCACTCTTACCTCCTCTAACTATAACCTGCCTGCTAACCTCCTTTGAACATCCAATATGTCCACAATTTCATTACCCCTCCAAATATACTGCCACACTAATACTGATTATCTCCCAAAACCACATGAACATCACATCCAGACCCGGCTACCTACAAGCTAAATATTATAGACTAGCCCACATCAGGTATAACAAGCTAAAGGCTAAGAAATCTCTGTACTATTATTGTAAGCTTCTAAACCCTATAAGTAGAATATACCTCCACTCCTTACAAGATTGGGACATTCATCTAAACCCCAACCCAAAGAATACTCCTACCACTGAACAAAACAACCCTAACCTCTCTAGTACACAAACACCTACCAGACTTTCAAACTCACTCTTTATAGCACATCTCAACATACGTAGCATTAACAGCAAAGTTGCCCACCTCCACACCCTCCTAGATGTCCACTTATTTGACATCCTATGTCTAACAGAAACATGACTAAAACCTGCAATTAAAGATAATGAAGTCATCCCACCTGGTTACAATATCCTGAGACTAGACTGCACAGCCAAGAAGGGAGGTGGGTAGCAATCCTTTACAAAGCAGAGTTACAAGTTACCTCAGCAGACCTTAAACCATCTCTAGACAATAATGCTGAAATCCTTATTTCTAAGTTTCAGCTTAATATGTGTAAATCCATATATATCATCTGTATCTACCTTCCTCCTGATAATAACAAATACCCTCGAAAATATCCTTAACTGGCTTTCTTTAAATCTCTCACAAGAAACTATAGTCCTTGGAGACTTTAATATCGACTGAAAGTCCTGTAGTACTAAACACCCCACTCCCCATATTAACCTATATGGCTTTTCTCAAACTATTTCCTCTCCAACCAGGATTAACAAATCCAATAACAAAGAAAATACCTTAGATTGGATTCTCATTAATATTCCTCATCAAACATACAAAGTAGGGACCCTCCCAGATGATCTAAGTGACTACTCAGTGACCAATATTACCAGGCATAAGACCAACCTAACCTACCCAAATACTTTCAGGACAATACGGACCAAAAACATTTTAACCCAAAACTTTTCCAAACAGAACTTAAGGCATGTAATTGGTCACCAACAAAATACCTCCCACTTGATGAAGCCATACAATACTTTAATTCCACATTCTTAACCATCCTAGACCACCATGCACCAACACCCTCTATTAGAAATAAGACTAAACCTGCCCCATGACTCTCAAAAGAAACCAGGCAAAAAAACATTCTTAGAAACAAATCCTGGGCTAAATGGTGTACTACTAAAAACCTAACAGACCATCAAAGCTTTAGACAACTTAGAAATAATACAAAAAAGCTATCCTCTTAGATAAAGGAAACTTTTACTTCCAACTCCAGCAAACTCACCAAAATAAACCACAAAAGTTTTGGACTAGCATTAAAAACTACTACACACAGGCCAATCCATTACACCAAACCCACAAGGCTCTAACCTTGAGAATCCCATACAAACTGCCAATGCCTTCAATACCTTCTTCATAGAGGCCATCCAAACTATTGCCAATGAACTATCTCCAGGTAGCTCAAATCTGCTAACTTCTACTACTAGCTCACTTCCTTCATTTTAGTTTCAACCATTTCCAACTTCCCTCATTTGCTCCCTTCTCCAAAAACTAAAACTAACTACCCCCTCAGCTGACCAACTACCTGTAGAATATCTGCAAAAAGCAGCTAAAGCCATAGCCTATCCCATTTCCATACTGATTAGCAGAACCATAAATGAAGGTACCATCCCAACTATCTGGACAATCTCTCACATTATCCCCCTACATAAAGGTAGGAAATCTAATAACTTTTCAAACTATCGTCCCATAGCCTTACTTTCTCTACTGGCAAAAATAATGGAAATATGCATCCATAGGCAACTACTTCACCACCTAATCCAAAACAACTTACTTGCCAACTGTAAACATGGATTTAGGCCATTCTGCAGTGCCAACACTGCCCTGTTATCCTTTACAGACTGCAATAACAAAAATCGTAACAATAACATTCTTTCCTCTGCACTCTTGATCAATCTTTCTAAAGCTTTTGATATAGTTAACCACCAGCTACTTATAAATATATTCAAATCCCTTTGAAGCACTGGCTATAAAATGGTTCCAATCATATTTAGACAATAGACAGCAGGCTATTTTATGGGATAATAATCTATCTACCCACCTCCCCTATTCCCTCGGTGTCCCTCAAGGCTCCATATTAGGCCCACTTCTATTCTCCATTTTTATTAATGGCCTACACTCAGCAATTCCTCAAGCTACCTGTATACAATACCCAGACTCCACAATAATATGCTCAGCCACTTCTCCATCTGAACTACAGTCCCTAACCCAAAAGGCATTCAATACAGTAGAAACATGGTCTTTACAATGCTGCTTCCTCTTGAACCCCCAAAAAACAAAACTTTTGCTTTTTACTCCAACCCAGAAGTCCACCCCAGTAGATTTTACAGTCATATCTAATAATGGCAATCTCATATCTCCTGACCCAACCACCAAACTCTTATGAATAACAATAGATAGCAACCTTAACTTTGATACTCATATTAATACAATAAAAACAGTCAATAAGAAATTGGGGTCCCTCTACAGAAATAAACCCTACCTTACACCATTAGCTAGAACCACTATAGCCCACACTCACTTAATCTCCACACTCCTCTATGCTTCACCTATGTCAAAAAATAACCTCAAACAAACTGGCAATCTCCTACAATAATATTGTTAGGTTTGCCACTGGCACTCCATTTAGAACCCATCATTGCCTTAATCTAAAGCAGCTAGGATGGCTAGAGTTACAAAATCAGCATCAATTTCACCAGCTTACTATTGCCCATAAGACCCTTTATCAACCTACCAATACTCCAATATTCTCTAGCCTTGCAACAATCTTAAAAACTTACGTTCCTCAAAAAAACTACTTGTTTGTGCAAGCAAATCCAACAACTTGGTAGGAGACTCTCTGTTCTCTAACACTGTTGGAAAACACTGGAACCTACTTCCCACTGAACCTTTATCACTGTCTTCAATAACACTTTTCAAACATAAACTGAAACTATATCTTAGACCACATTGGTTATGCCCCTGTACTAACCCTGACTAGCTCGCCATCTTTATACTAATGGCTACTCCTCACCTTTTACTTTTCTGTACTAACTCCAGACTTCTCCTTAAATAACCAAAGAGACCATGATCTTGTAATTTAAGTTAATGTATATATGTATATAGAATAATCTTTTATGTATAAAGCTTTAGTAGTGTTTGTGTTAATATTTTTAAAAGTATTGCATTTTTGCTAACATCATCTGCTACATTCTTGTACTGTAGCAACATTTTTTTTATTGTAATTGTGTGTTGGAGCTTATCTCCCCAGGCCTCTACTGAAAATGGACATGTATCCAGCTAGACTAGCCCGGTCAACAAATGTAAAATAAATAATAATAAAATAAAACCAGTTTAGGTTACCCACCAAACCTAATTGATACAATATCCAAATTAACAAACAAATAAAATAAATTATTGCTCACATTTGTGGATAAACTAATGCTGATCAAAATGATAATCTTATCAAAAATCTTATTCTCTAGTCAGTCATTAATTCTTCCCCTTTTAAAAAAAAATTGATAATAAAGTCTATATTACTCTGTGTTACTAAAGTTTTTATAGTATCCCAATAAAGCAAGAATCTCAGACTGGCACATCAAAAGTTGGAATGAGGGCAGCACTGGCTTCTTCGATATTCTAAATCTGTAGTTATTAAAGTAATAATGCAGTGGCTTGACTCTTGTTATGTTTCCTGTTGGAAATCAATGTATGAAAATATACTAATAGATAATAAATATAGGGTCTATATTAGATGAGCGACTGTTCCGATGTTCGAATCATAGATGGTTGACATCATATGAACGAACGTCGGAAACTTCGAAGGTGAAAGTCAATGGCTTTTCACACGCAGAATGGAAAATTTTCCCTTTCTGCACTGAAGTGCATTCTCAGAGTTGGTATATTTAAGTAGGGGGGTGTGGGGGTGCAGGGGGCTTGCCCCCCTGCTCGGAGCGATAAGGAAAGTTTTTTTTTTTTAATTTTATTATATAGTCGATGTTTCAGACTTTGCTTATATGAGTTCACTTGTAAGGTTTGAAGTTTTGAAACTTTGACTATATAATATAGACCCTAAATATGTACTAGAAAGGTATCCAAGTTTAGACATCAATACCTTTTTTTGGTTTTAAAAGACTATATATTAAATGAAAAACATAAGTTTACTCTCTAACCTTTCATAAATCAAGTTCTATTAATATTCAAAAGATTTATGAATTTGAATTATCTAATCAAAGATCTACTAATAATATGATTTCCTATAACTTTCACAAATGGATGCTTAATATCATTTAATACAAGGAAATGTCTGAATTAATAGTAATTTAATTTATTGGCATCAATTTTTGAACAGGAATAAAATACATTCAGCTGATTATCTTATTGCTAGATACAGGCTGCAAAATAGTAGTTGGTTAGATATACAAATGTAAGGACTATATTCAAAACAAAATTAAAATATTAGCATTAGACTTACAAACTAAAACTATTCCAAAAATCCTAGACATCAGTTCTAATATAAATAATAATCCATCTAAAGGTTATTCATACTTCTCAAACATATATAAGATTATTAGAATTGAATTTGTTCCCCCTGAATTGCCATACTGGATTTACTGGACAAAATAAATAAAGAAGATATTTCTAAGAAAAGTAAGAAACTACCCTTAAAATATGCAGGAAAATCAATGTCCCCTATACAGTGGAAAATTTATATATGGAATTTTTGCACAGAGTTTTTCTAACACCCCATAAAATTGCTATTGTATATAAATCAGAAAAAATAAATGGGTCTATATTAAAAGACTGAAGAGGTGTTTCATCGAACACCTCTTGGTTGACACATAAAGAGCGAATGCACTAAAGTGCGAACACTCAGAACAGCAATTTCTTTCCCTGGGAAAGAAATCGCTAGCACAAACACACACACACACACACACACACACACACACACACACACACACACACACACACACACACACACACACTTTCAAACATAACAATGCCCCACACAACCCCCCTAACTAAATATACCAACACCGAGATCGCACTAAAATGAGGAAAGGTGCAAACACACGGGGATGGCCAAGCGGTTTCTTTCCCAGGGAAAGAAATCACTGTTCTGAGCATTCACACTTTAGTGAATTCACTCTTTATATGTCAACCAAGAGGTGTTCTATGAAACACCTCTTCGGTCTTTTAATATAGATCCAAAATAAACTGCTGGGGAAGCCCTTGATGCAGATTGGCTTCATATGATCATATAATGCAACTTAGTGTCATCTTTCTGGTCCTGATTTAGAAACCTTTGTCAAGCATTGTGGTCAGATAATTGCACTATTACAGATTCCTTGGCTTTGTTCAATGCCCTAGTCCTAGACATTTATTCCAGTATCGCAAATACCTTTTCTTTGGTCAGTCCTAGCTATTGCTTAGAAAGTTATTATTAAAAACTGAAAATGCAAAAATACACACTTACTCTGTTTTAGTAGTGAATTTATCTGTCTAGCCAAATCTGTTTGTAAAACTTAATTATCAACCATTAAAATGAGAACTAGAAATGTAACTAATGAATACATAGCCTGGCAGAAATGTAAGGATCTGTTAGAAAAGTACACATGGTTTTGTATATATAATTGTTATTATAGACTTTGGTATATAGTTTTGTTTTATTTTATTTCAAATTGTTAAACTATTGTTAGAATAGGTAAAATAAATAAAAGCAATACAACATGATGAAGATGAAGTCCACAAAAAGTACAAAATATTTTTAAGTAGATTAAATGATTTTGTCTTGTAAAATGCCAGGGACTTTATTAGAATAGAATAGTAAAAAACAATGATTTTTAAAAGCTTTAATTTCCTCATCACATAATGCATCATGTCCAATTAAATCTGTTAAAAAATAAACTGTTTTTTTTTCTACACAAAACACTTATAAAATTCTACTAAAACATGCACAACACTTTTTTAAAAGACTAATATTGAGGATTTAAAAAAAATATAAAATTGTTAGAGCTCATACTACATAAAAACATATTAAAAATGCAATAATGAAAATATGTTTTTCTAAAATCATAAGAGTCATTATAAAAATTCATATAACAAAGTATTGAAGCTGAGTAGAACTGAAACAACATTCAGAGGCTATGTTTCAATCAGGTCTATGGTTAATCATTGAAAGCACTAACCATTGAACACATCATCATCAAACACTAATCATCAAACGTCCATCCATTGAACCAGCACTTCATCTGACCTGTGAGATGGGGAAAGTAACTAGTTGACCAAAATTTCCCTGTCTCACAAATTGCTCTATTTCAAACCCATCCATGTCAGGGGCTTTGCCTACCACACACCCCATTCTGGGGACTTCACCCCCACACCTCTATCTATATATACAAATTCTGAGTTGACACAACATTGGGAAAATTTGATGGCGAAGTGATGGCCAACTAGTTAATATTCCCGTCTCACAAGTTTGACAAAGTGCTGGTTCAATGGATGGACATGTGATGATTAGGGTTCAATGATGTGCCACTGAATGGTGAAGCCATTTGGGGATAAACCGCAGAATTGTTTCAATCTCCTAACATTATAATTTAGAACATAATTTTAAAATGCTAGTTATAGAAACTGAGTCATTTAAATCTGATGCTTTACTGAAATTTTCTCAGCTTCCATACTAATTTCTGATCCTCTAATTTACTTTTACAACATTCCCTCTGGGATTAATATCTACTTTTTCCATTATGAAAAATAAAAACATTTTAATTCCTTATATATATATATATATATATATATATATATATATATATATAAAACAAGGTTGTATAAAGCATTCTTAGTTGCATATCACTTGATGTCATAGACAAGCTCATAAAGCCTGCTCTTTGACTGTCTCTCCATTTTTCCTATATATAATCCCTCATAAATAGAACAAAAAGCCAGGTAAACTACATTGCTAGTTTCACAATGAAAATAATCCTGTCTTCCAATACTTTTCTCAAATCCTATTACAGTGGTGTCTGGGCCTTCAAAAATAAATCATCAATGTTTATAATGGCTGCATATAGCCATTTTGTTTTCATTCCTGGCTATCCTAAAATTTTTATTTTGAATCTGAAGAATATACTTAATGTTCACCATTTTTTATTGCAATAAGTGATTCATCACCCAACTGTCTTCTTAGTTTAGATGGGAAGGGTAGGATCCAATATCTTTTAATAATATTTCTGACTCATATGACCAATACTGCCAAACGGGAAGAGTTAAGCCCTCATTCTACTCTTTTTACTTTCATCCATGCTTAACTTTTTGCCACCACAAATGGCTCATATTGATACAAAATTGGACCAAATTTTGCTTGCCTGTTTTCAGATACCTCCTTAGTAGTCTCCATTAATAAATGTTCTGGGGTAACATATTTCCCTTATTATATTAAAGGAGTTTAATCATTACTTTCTCAAAATTATTGTCATAAACATTATCCTTGACTGGCAAACCGATTGTTCCTTCATCATATTTCTGTTCTGATTGTAATGATCACAGCTTTTGTAATGTAGATAGGAATTTGAAAAAGTAGCCTTCATATAAATATTGGTAGAAAACTTGTTATTTTGGGGTTCTTTACTAGTTAAAACATTGAGAATGTTAATAAATTCCATGTGGATTGAATACAAGCTAAAAATGGTCTTCCTGCCGGTTTAACAGAGATTTTATGGATCTTAGATAGCATATAAAATGTCTGAATCTGTGGTTCATCTAATATAAACTCCAAAAAATGTTTTGGAATAATGCTTTCATCTGCTGCTAACCATAAAAGTTAACTGTTGTCTTTTTAAATTTCAAACTAGGATCTAATACCACTTTTATGGTAGCATGTCACATCTTGTAACAAAAAGCATGCTTCCTGTTTGTAGGCATGTGTACCCATAATATAGCTGTTCCACCATTATCTGCTTTATTAATAACTATATCCTTGTCATTAGAAAGATATTTTAATGTCATTTTTTTAAGATTATGTCTATCCAAACATTGCATACATTGATCTAAATGCAATTCTTTCATTCCAGCTTTCTCAAATGCAACAACACTCTTGTGCTAAGGAAGATTAAAATTAGACTGCCTAAACCTGTTATCGGTCAACTATGTACTGGGATGATTAAAAAAATTGCAAATTAATGTTATGACAGAAGGCTTTCAAATCTGTCACAGACTTTTGTAACTGGACTTGAGGATATAAAATTCCAACATTTTTTCTCATATGTAGTTAATTCATGTGCATGCATATTATGTATTAAGCCTGCTCCTTGTAGAAGCTCTGTTTTCCATTGGTGCATATCACTTTCTGTGTTTTTGACCATCTTTTTAAGGAGACATTATAAAGTGTCAGTATCTGTGTTAAAAACTGGAAAAAGTGGTCTCATTTTAAGTTTCTGTATGCCCCTTCCCGTCTGAGTCACAATTCTTAAAAATAAAATGGCTTGATGAATTTCTTTCATGCTTGTTACCACTGTTGCTAGAACTTTTAGTAAAATCCTTAGAAAAATGGACAGTTTTTTTCAAAGTTTTCCAGATGATCATGTTTATATTCATTCAAATCACATTGTTACTTTTTAAGCTTTGTATTTTATAATTCTTTTTCTGGCGTGAACAATGTATTTGACAATAAGTTAAACTGTGAAGAAAAAAAAAATCTTCTCTGTCTGCAAAGTTAAAGCTGCCTTAACTTTTTCTCTGTGTCAATTTACAGTCTCTCTATTTGCCTTTTAGAAACTCAGTTAAAAAGCTGACAAACATAGCTGAAGCAGGTTATTTTACTTGATCTCATTGTTTTTCTTCTAAATTTAATCTGCGTCTGCAACAGTAGGTTCTAGAATAATATGTAGGCACCAGAGCTTTATACTGAATGACTCTTGGCTTTGAGTAGTTTCTTGTGCCAATCCAAATCAATTTCACAGCATTGCACTGTGAGTGAGTGCTGTAGTGTATATATTATAATCAAGTAGAAATTACTGGTCTTACAACTAATATGTCATGCTACTACTATTTGCAGCTACAATATATTTTTTTCTTCTTGCCAAAGTACCTCTATAATGTGCAGCCAAAACATTTTTTGCATTTTTCTCTCTTTGTACTTCTAAAATGTTATGAATTGTACTTTGCCTCTTCATATGTGAAATAACTCTTTATGTTGTTTACTTGCCTTTGTATGCCTTTGTATATTTACTAACTCTGGAGCGTTTCTCCCTGGGCCTCCACTGAAAATGGACATTCATCCAGTCGGATCCTCCCAGTCAACAAATGTAAAATAAAAAAAATATATATATAGTGCAGGAATGTGTTCAAACTTGATAATATTTCAGATTTACTAATTTAAAATATACAGGCATTAACTGGGTGGATTTGTGATGATGCACAGACAGAAGAAAAAACTCTGACTGAAAACCAGTTTCAGCAAACAACAATGCATGCTTTGTACAGGTGTCCTTTGTGCTCCAAATGGGTGTTAGGGGTGGCTACTTATAGGCACCTCTGATTAATATAAACCAGATCTACATAAGCATGACAATGGGAGAAGTGCATAGTTAATGTTTGCTGACAGTGACTTTCAGAGAAATATATTTATGGTATTGTCACTAGGAGAAAGTCCAGTCATTTGTCTAATTCAAAGGTGTGACACAGCATAGAAATGCAACCAAATACTGGCACTTTAATTCATAATCCCTCCTCCTAAAATCACATCATCTAATTATACAATAAGCTATAGACTTATTACAAAATATTTGAAAAGCTAATATAGAGACAACTAATAAATCAAATCAGTAGTTACCTCCTACTGAGCAATGTGCATGGCTTTACTTATCCAGTGATAAAATGGCAATAAACTACAAAAATGTATATTTTTAAGATGTTCATACCATATACTATCAATTTCTTTCAGCCAACAGAGATGCAATAGACTGAAAATGAAGGTGTACAGTACAGGCCTAGTATCTTCCTATGAGTCTATATAGATTTGTGTCCCAAACATCCCCCATCTGTGGAATAGACTCCCTCTCCATGTGAAGCAGAGTACCCCTCTGTCCCTCTCTAAGAGGGACAAGGATGGCTGGATGGGAAGCAGAAAATACTGCCCTGGGATCCCATCTGTGTCCCTGCTGGACAGGGGAATCAGGTGCTGATTTTATAGGAACATGGGTGAAATTTTTGGCTAGGCTTATAAGGGCCTCCAGATCATTAGCCTAGTGTCATCCTATGAACCTACAGACCTTAAAAGCTGAATGAAAATGAAATTAGATGCCATATAATTTGCAACAAAAATGATGAATCCACTGGATGGAGCAACAAAATAACAAGGAAGCTACGTGATAAATATCACAAAAAGAAAGAGAGATCAAGGAAATGAGAATTGAAAAGGAGAAGATTAAATTTCAGCCGCAGATAAATATTTCTGTATCAAGTTTGGGAGATATGGGCATCCTGAGACAATGCAGCAATTTTTACAAGACAACCATTTATTCCTTAAAGTAACAAAATGTATAGGAGAGTGAGGGATGCACATACACAATTTCACTGGAGGCAAAAATTTTGTACACAAACAACGTTGTCAAGAACACACTCACTACATCCAACATGCTTAGTCTCCATCCACACACAGACCAAATTATGCTGAGGCACTAAAAAGCAATCTTTCCAAATATTGAAGACCTCACCTTCACTGAGCAGCCTATAAATGCTAACACCTATAATCAGCAGTCTCAAACACTTACCAAAAGCAACATCAAACTCTACATATGTGTTAATACCTAGTGAAGCCCCAAGACCAAATCCCATAAGACATGCAAACACATTATCCTGGACTCTTGTTGTACAAGAATCCATTATAAGCACACAGATGCACCTCTCACCAGACTGAACAAGGAGAAGGTAATGGTTACTTGCTTATCTATGCCGGGATCTGCTAAGTTATGCATGCACACAAGTCATTACTCCACAGGTAGCAGTATGATTCTATCATAGTCCACGAGGGCATTAATGACCTTAGAAGTACTTCTCTGGACTATATAAAGAGAGAAATTGTTGATCTCTCTGAATGTGCCTCAGGGAAGTATTTGCATTGCATTGAGCAGCATTCTACCTTAACCAAGGATGGTGCCACAGTATGAACAAAAGATGACTGACTTCAATAACTGGATTAGTTTTTGTTGTCTTGCCAAGGGCGGGTTCAGTATTTGTCCGCCTGGGAGAACATGGTTAACAAACCACATTGTTTTGCAAAGGATGATGTACACCTGTCTCCTCTAGGATTCCAAATATTGGGTAAAACTTTATCCACCCCACTTAGAGCCTTTTCAGGCAATGCGAAAATGGCAAATTCACCAACATAGCATATAAAACCCAAAGAAACTTAAAGGTGTTGCTGTTCAATGATAGGAGCTGAAATAAGAAACTCCACACCCCACAAACTCTCCTCCTTCTTTAGAATATAGACATCAGTGCCATCATTGAAACATGGCTTAAATCCATATAAATACCCTGGTAGTACAAGGCTTCAGTGTCTTCCACACATTTAGACCATCAGCTGCACAAACAGGGACAAAAGTTGGAGGACTCTCACGCTATATTAGCAACAAGTATAACTCTACTTTGGTGCAAATCATTATAGACAAAGTCTCATACCATCTCCTAGCAAGCTGCGTCACCCTCTATGTCCCTAGAATCCCATAGCACATACCTACCTACTGGAGACACTCAGCATTAAACTAAATATCCCCATTCATGGAGACTTTAACTACCCCTGTATATACTGAGAAACACACACTGACTCATACTGACAGGCGCAAAGATTCCTGGACTTTATTAAAGCAAATAACCTTGGATACCCATCAGAGGTTCAAACATATTGAACCTGGTACTCAGCAATAGGAGAAGACATTGCACCCCCCCACACACACACACACACGCACACACACACACACACACACACACACACACACACACACACACACACACACAGTTTCACATTCTCACTAATGAGGTCAGATGACAAACCAGTCTTCTTCAAAATAAAAATCAACTCGGCAACCCCAGCACACCCTGTAACAATTAGGGACTATACCAAAGCAAACTATATCTTATTAACCAATAGTTTTTCAAAATCCATTGCCCCTCCCATCTCCAAGTTCACAACAACCTATGCAGGGTTGTTCAGAGAGACCCTGTACAACCACGTAAATGGATGTCTAGAGGCTGATGTACCAAACAGGAATAAGCCCAAAGTGAACTAACCACACTGGTGGAATACTAGCCTTAATAAGGTATATAACAAAATGTAAAAAGTCATAAGTAAAATCAGGAAGAGCAACTCACCTAAAGATAAGAGCTCCCTAATTAGACTAAACAGGAAACAAAAATGACTAAGTCCAAAAAATAAGACCACTTACAAAGTCAAGATAGCTTTACAAGCTAAGGCCAGACAGAAGACCTTCAACAGCTATGTCCAAAACCTCAAAGGCAGCACACAGCAGTGTGCCAAACTGGTTGTCAATGGTGCCACCTTCATTGGGCAGAGTGAACCAACAATTTGCTGGCTGCCAGATTCAGCTCAAACATCACCCCCCCCTTCTCCTTCCAAGAAATATTTACTAGCATACCCCACAACTATTAACATGGAGCAAGTCCTGCTGGCACTCACTAAGGACAAAAAAACATCCTCAATGGAACCTACAATATCCCTGGATTAATCCTAAATAGCTTCAAACATGACCTGTCTGGACAATATGAGTAACTTTTTAACTATTGCTTCAAAACAGGCATTGTACTATGAGAATGGAGGACTACAATATTTACCAGCTTTATAAGTGTGGACCATCAACCTATCCCAGAAAACCTAGACCTATTAGTCTGACTGGTCTAATATGCAAAGCCATGGAATGAATCATGCAAATTATCAACAAAGACATAGGCAACCTTTTAACACTGGAGCCAACCCAGTTTGGCTTTGTCAATGAAAAGCTATGCTTACTAAACCTGGTGGGCAAACCTGGCCTAAACATCTACATAACTTTCTGGATTGCCAGCTGGCTCATAGACAGGACCTAGGATATCAGGATTGGTGAGAACATCTTCACTAAGAGACTGGTCACCAGTGTGGTACCTCAGGACTCCATGGTTGGAATGTTCATATTTGGCATCTACTTCTCAAAGGCTAATGTCAAGGGCTTTTGGCTGAGCACATTCACTGATGACTGCAAACTGGGAGATATCATAAATTACCCCATGACACAAACATCTTACAAGAGAGTCTAACACAGACAAATGACTGGTGCCAAAGTCACAGATTAAAACTCAGTGCCAAGAAATGCATTATAGAGCCTTTGGAAAAACTGCCTCCCTGGCTAATTACACCATTGATAAGACACCCCCTAAGAGCTGACCTGATAGTCAGGGATCTGGAATATATGTAGACAGCAGTCTGGCCTTTGACTAATATGTGCCCACAGTAGTAAGAAAATCATTCTGTGTTGCTCAACTTATACACAAGGGCATGGCATCAAAGTCAAAAGAACATATAGTGACACTTTATTTGGCCCTTAACAGACCTATCGGGTATAATCCACAAAGCTCCTTACCAGGAGAATCCAGAGTACAAACAAATTGTCCTATAAGGATTGCCTTAAAGCCACATCTCTATACTCTGTCTTTCACAGGTTACTGAGAGGTAATCTGTGACTCACATACATAGCGTCCTCTGATCCAGCTCTGATGGACCTTTTTCTGCAGCCAAAAAATGAGCAGCATCAAAACCACTAGATACAGGGATTTAAATCTTGCTTGTGACATAACTAAGACATCTTGGCAAGCTAGATTTGTGTCTCAGAGGGACCTCATGCTCTGGAACATGCTCCCTGTCCATGTGAAGCAGAGTCCTTCCATAACCCTATTTATGTGTAACCTTGGCCAATATCTGTGTTAGAGAGAGGTAGACTGTAATGCCTAAA
Organism: Protopterus annectens; assembly: GCF_019279795.1. Classification (NCBI taxonomy): domain Eukaryota; kingdom Metazoa; phylum Chordata; order Ceratodontiformes; family Protopteridae; genus Protopterus; species Protopterus annectens. Next base: position 1,369,643,921 of record NC_056737.1, read on the forward strand.
CTAACATACATACCTCTCAACATTTTAGTGCAAAAAATCTGGACAAAGACTAAAATAAAGGGGGACAAAGGCCCCAAAATAGGGAAAGATTTTAAATATTCTTCTTATAAATGTAGAAAGTAGCTAGTATAAAAGGATTTCTGTTAGCATGCATATTCTGGAGGATATGAAGTATAAAACTCAAATGTATGTCATTATTTATTGACTACAATCTTCACTGATTTTTCCAGAAAACCCCAAATTTTACAAGGAACAGCCCAAAAATACGATGCAAACATCTTGACATTCTGCACAAATCTGGACAGATGAGCGGTATGCTAATATACTCACCATATAGAACCACTACAAACATCCTAAGATCCCCCATCTTAATAAATGCCATTAATACATAGGGACATAATTGGGTTAGTCTGCACTTCTAGGCTTATAAAGGCCTTGGTGGTCGTTATCCTAGTATATACTTATAAACCTGCAGTATCATGCAGGACATACTATAGCACATAAAGTAAGGACATGCTGGGTGAAACTGAATTGAAAAAAACATAGAAATAAAGGGATTCTAGGGAAAGTTGAGGAAGATCAACAAAGGAGAAATTTCACAGAACCCATACCACATGCTCTGCAAGTCCTTTCTACCACAATGTGGGGGTAAACAGGACATTGTGAGTGGGGAATTTAATAACATCTGGAAAAGTGCACTAAATAATTCATTATTCTCTTCATATAACAATAAACTGAGCACTAAAGCTTAGTCTAGATAAAATCACTTTAACTAAAAGAACTAGGAGACTCTTTCTCTCTGATACACTCCTTAGAGGAGAAATAAAGATGCAATGTTTAAGTTTCAAGTAGTTTGATAAGATAGGTAGATGGATGAATGTTCTTGTTTTAATCCGTTACATTCAACAGGTCAGTTATTTAAAGGCAGTTTCAGACTGATGACTGCAAACTGGTATGGCCCAGGGGAGCTGTTTGGAGGAAAATCTGGGAAATGGAAAAATAGTAAATTAATCCCAAGGCTTAGATGTTGGTCCCTTATTTGAATATTCCTGAAAGACCAGTGAGGGTTTGCCGACTCAGTGGAAACTCTTTTTTATAACTCATTAACCCCGAGTACCTTCTCATGGCGCCTCTGTGCTTAACACCGAGCGCACCATGAGAAGACACTAATTGCAAGCTGTTATCCCCGAGTGCCTTCCAGAAGTGTGAGGAACTCAATTGCAGATCTGTGGCTGAGCTTAATGCAAAACACGCTGAAATCGTAACTGAACTTGTAATTTATCTTATGCAGTTACGATTCAGCGTGATTTTACATTAAGGTCACATTAAACTTTTACTCTAAAATCCCTTCCAAAGTAGTTATTAAAGTAGTTGATAAAGCAAGTGGTGGCAGCCAATCGGATTCTTGCAATCCAAGTCACCACTTGCGTCACACCTCCACTCCTAATTTATAGATAAAGCATATTCTACACACGCCCCTTCCTTATGCTCTTTTTTTTTTTTGACTTGGCTGCTCTGTTTCTTGCAGATCAATTAACTTTGTGAATGTAGCAGAAAATGCATCTACACATTACTACACCACACAGTAAAGCACTTCAATCTTGCAGATTTTACGTAAATAAAACTTGCATAAACTATGTCTGGCTCAGTATTGACTACATGCTGTGACACTTGACATGCTTAGTCCTCCATCATGACTCAGGAATTGTGCTTAGAATGTCAAAAAATGAAGAAAATATAGAGGCAGTCCGCTTGCCTATATTGTTGGTGGTGTGGGTTCTTCTATTTACCTGGGCCATAGTGGCCCGATCAACAGAATATTTGCCATCCGTCTGATCTCTTGCAGTAAGGGCAAGCTAAAGTGCTGAATGAGCATTAATGCTCATTAAAACTAGAAATTATAGAATTCAATAAATTCTGCTATCAAGCATTCTGCTAATGAGCATTTTGTGTACTTATTTATTTACTTGTTTGTTTAATTACTTCATTTGAGCAATGAGTAACTAAAGTGGGCTAATGGGACACTTTTCTGCCACAGAATGACAGACAGGCACACCTACAGTAAACATGCAAGACATTTGCGTAGGTTGTCAGCATTTACTAATAAAGGACAAAACAGTAATGTGTTTGCTCGCAAGTTGGCATGAAGCAGTACGATTGTACGGATCTATTGGCTGAGAAGGGTTGAATGTAAGATGGCGCTTAGCAAGATCTGAGGCGAAAAAGAAGGAAAAATCCCCCGTAGTATTGTAAAGTTGTTAAATAAACAATAGGGACGGTGTGAAATTGTGGGCTCTCTCGCAGGCAAGCGAGGGAGTCATTTACTGTGTAGCAGTAGTATTGGTAAATCTGTGAATCTGCTCAGGCGGTAGTCAAGGTATCAAGAGAACATTGCGAGTCTCTTTTCCTTTACATTTTTAGCCTGGACTTTTTGTATGATCGTAAGAAACTTTGGTTTTGAGATAACTGTAGGACAGTGGGCTAGGCTGTTACATGCATTGCAGCCAGCCATTCTAGTGAAAGGGCCATGCACGTTGACTTCTGGCTCTGTTGTTCGCCTACATTGTTGTTGTGCGGAGGCATGTGAGCACGCTTAAGCCACTGAGAGTGGGAGGGAAAGATTTGGGTGCGCGCACCAAATGGAGAAGGTTTTAAGTAATTTGTGAATGTCTTATAAACATTTTGGTTGTGAAAAGGTGATAGAAAATGCATTATTGTGAATATAAAAATTATACATACTGATTGTATCCATTGTAGCTGCTCATCTTAGACTACCGTGGTGTAATGTTTGCAACCCTGCTATTGTTCGCTGTGCTCCTTGTGCGGTTTCTGAAAGTTTTATGCTTTAGCGCCCCCCTTGCATTTGTGCAGATGTACTAGTTCATATGTTGTAAAGCAGAAGGATCTCCAGGCTCTTTCCTTTTTGTGAAGTTCTGTTTACATGTGGGTATTGAGTCATCTAGTCTGGCCATCTGAAGTAAATGAGGCCGAGGATGAGTGTTGTGACTCGGGGCCCTTTCTGTTTTACATGTTGTCAGCACCTGGCATTTATTGTGCTGTCTTTTTATAGGATTAGTTAGGTTGAGGTGGCTGACCATGTAATTCTGATGTCTGGTAACTGTGTGACAGACAGTAGCATTTTTTTATTTTATTTGTAAAAAGGCATAACTTATAAAGGTATGGTTGCTTTGGTGGTCACTTAGATGCTGTAGTTAGATTCCAGTCTTCTTGTCTGGATGAGTTCTAATAGATAATTCTAATAAATGGATGAGTTCTAATAGGAGACCGTCTTAGAAGTTGATGTTTTTCCCAGTAGACAAAGTGAAAGGAAAGACTAAGCTCAGAGCAGAATGTTATTGTTAGTGGCTCAGTTTTGAGCCATATGCACTACTTCACTCTAATTTAGACGTGTGGTTTCCCAGTGATCAGAACTCGGATTACACCAACCTTGAAGTTTTGTTCATAAAACGGTGCCTTGAAATTAAATGCTTATGAGAGAATGCGAGTGACTTGAAATTACATTCATTGATGGTCTCTGTATTTATATTATCTTAATACTGTATTTCTGTGTCATGTATTTTTATATGTATACATGTGTGTGTGTGTATATATATATATATATATATATATATATATTACACACACACACACACACACACACACACACACACACACACACACACTTTTTTTTTTTGCGTTTGTGGGTATGGTTGAAAATGACTTAAGTCAGTTCAACTGAAATGAACAAGCATTTTTTTTCTGCATTTTAGTTTTCTGTCTGTACAAAGCTATCCTAAGTTGTCCACTATTGTGAGTCTGTCCTCCGCTAACTATATATAATGCTAGGTAGTTCTAGTTAACAAGGTGTAGAGTGCTCCTGTATATATCATAGGCTTCTTGTCATTTTATTCTGTGGTTGTATTAATAAAATTAGATTCTATTATTTTGTATTTGTTTCTATAATGTTATCTTGCGTTATGCTTGTTTGACTTGGGGGGGGGGGTCTGAGGCCTTTGCTAGTTGGATCAGTGTGGTGCCACTGTTCAGAGTGACTGCAGTGGTGGAGGTATGCCTCTTTCCTTTGTCTTATGTTGTGCAGTTTTGTGCATTTTGAATCACTGGCTGAATAAATGACATTGTAGAAAAGCGTGGGTTTCATTGCTTTTCATTCTCGACAGTTATGTCAGGTGTGATCTGTTGGAGGTTGAAGACTTTCATTATTGGCTCTAATGTTGAATTATTTTGAATGGTTTATTCTTGGCACATATGTGCTTCGGTCATTGATGGAACTGCCAAACAGAATAGTCTCCAGCTTGTGACACCATGTTGTTCTTTTATTTCCTCGTTAATAGGGTAAGTGAAAGGGTCCTGATCAGTGGACTGCTTTCAGATGTGACTTGGACCACTTGGCAACAACAAACGCTCAGTAAACTGCAAATTAAATTTCTACCAAGAAAAATACATTATTGTGTGTTCCTTCTATACTAAACCTACTCATGTTTATATGTATGCATTCAGGATCCTGCATGTGACCTACAGGAATCTGCGTAATGAATGTGATCTGTAAAGTAATTTCTGTTTACTGTGTGGCATAAAAGGAATAATGTGTTCATTTATTTTTCTTGTGTTGGATAAAAGACGTGTACAGTAGAAAATCCATTTCTCTAAGTGAACATGAGTAGAACACATTTTCAGAAAAATAACTTTTACATGTGTTTAGAATTAAAATAGTTTTAGGAGGAAATTATTCACAAGGCAAAATGAAATGGCAAAGGCACTGTTAGAGCTGTAGTAGAAGATTCATGTACTGTGAAGTATTTGTAGATCAGGACCCTTTCACTTACCTCTCCTGTTTGGTATCTACTTCTCTAAAGTACAGACTAACACAGAAGGCCTTTGGCTAATGAAGTTCACAGATGACTGCAAACTAGGAGCCATACTGAGTCCCCATATGATGTGGACATCCTACAGAAGGGCCTCACTGAGACAGATGTCATTTTGGTGCATGTACATGCCAGGCATTATTACTAAAGGGTCATTTGGGGACATATTTCATTTTGGTGCTTGTGCATACTTTGTCATTTTATTGTAGGGGTCTCTTATAGGTTCATAGGTTCATAGGTTTATACTAGGCTATCTGCCCTAAGGCATTTATAAGCCTAGCCCAAAGTTTTGTGGCTTACGCCACCCCTTATGTTAAAAAATACTGTGCCCATTAGTTTGTTGTGCCTCTGTCCAGCAGTGACACAGAGATGATTCCCGGGGTAAACCTACGATCTCCCATCCAACGGTCAAGATTTCTCTTGAACAGAGCCAGCGAGGTGCTCTGCCTCACATGGACTGGGATTTTATTCCACAGCATAGGGAGTCTCTGGGTGACAAATCTATCTCTCCAGCATGTCCTATTTATATCCGTGCTAAGGTTTAAGTCGCTTGCTCTAGTGGATCTGGTAGATTTGGATTTTTGAGGTGGAGCATGTCCATTAATTCCGGGTTGGACATGGCCTTGTATGTCAGGCACAGGTCACCTCTGAGCAGGTGGTATGCGACTGAATAGAGCTGGAGTTTCTTCAGTCTGGCAGCATATGACAGATTTTGGAGTCCCTTTATCCTTTTGGTGAGGAACTTTTGGGGTCTCTCCAATTGCTGCAGGTGTCGGGTGAGATACATCCCGAATGGGGCATTGTACTCGATCATTGGTCTGATAAGTGAAGAGTACAGGGGAACAATGACCTCACTTGATCTGGATGTGAATCCCTTCATGATCAGGTGGGCAATGTAGAAGGTCTTTCTAACCACTTTAGCAATGTGAGTGTCAAAAGAAAGGCCACTGTCAACCTGGGTCCCCAGGTCCCTGATAACCTCTTCTGTGCTTAATGGATTGCCACCTATATGGTAGCTTGGGGTTACCTTGTTTTTCCCGAAGGGTATGACTATACATTTTTTGGCATTTAACTTCAGGCCATGGCTCTGGCACCAGTTATCAGTTTCCGTGAGACCCCTCTGAAGGATATCTGTGTCTGATGTACTTTCCACTATGGCGCCCAGTTTGCAGTCATCTGCGAACTTTGTCAGCCATAGTCCTCCTACGTTTGCCTGTACTTCTGAGAAGTAGATGCCGAACAACAGGGGGCCAAGGACTGAGCCCTGTGGGACCCCACTTGTGACCGGCTTGGAGTCTGACATGGCGCCAGCAACTCTAACCCTGTGGGTTCTGTCCTTTAGCCAGTTTGCAACCCATCTCGTGACATATGGGTTTACATTTAAGCTGGTAAGTTTCTTTATAATACCCGAGTGGGGTATTGTGTCGAAAGCTTTTGCAAGGTCAAGGTAGGCTGTATGGACTGCCTTTCCCTCATCAATGGCCTTGGTGACTGTTTCGAAGAAGTCGACCAAGTTCAAAAGGCATGATCTGCCCTTGACAAAGCCAAACTGGGTCGGGTCCAATGTCTGCAAGTCCCCTATGTCTTTGTTTATGAGTTCCATTATGATCCTCTCCATAGCTTTGCAGACCAGGCTTATTAAGCTTATGGGGCAGTAATTTCCAGGGTCCATAGAGGTACCACCTTTGTGGAGTGGGACCACAGTTGCCGTACGCCACTCCTTGGGCACGTATCCTGTGGTAAGGCTAAGATTAAACAGCTGCCTTATATGCGGGTTTAGTTCCTCGTTGAGTTAGGTAGCACACAGCCGGGACACCATCCGGTCCCATTGATGCTGTGTTTTTATCTTTAGAGAGAGCAGCTTTCACCTGCGCATTAGAGATGTCTGGGAGGCTACACTCCGCTGGGATAGTTATCTCCCTTTTGGGGGGGAGAGGGGGGTGAAGTTTGCACTGAACCTGTCTGCCAGTATGTTGGCAATGTCTGTGGGTTCAGTGATTTTTGTATCATTTTGGACTAATTCTGCGTATATCTGGGAGTTTCCACCCAGGTTTCTAACATAGCTGAAGAAGGCCTTATGATTGTCTTTTGAATCTATTGCAATTTCTCTCTCAAATTTGGCCTTGGATGATTTTATGAGTGCTCATATTTTTTTACTAATAATGATCAAGGGTGTCTTCTCTTTTATGGATTTTGCTCTATCATGTAACAGCTTTCTCCTCTTATTGTAAAGTTTGTTTATGGCTGGGGTCCACCAGACTGGACGTTTGCCCTTGGTGGAAAGAGTCTTGGTTTTATTAGGGATTGCCTGATCCATGCAGTCCTGGAGGTGTTCGTAGAAGGCATTTGTAAGGGCCTCCGGAGCTTGGGTTGTGGTTTCCACTGGCTCGGGGCCTTGAAGGATACCACACCAGTCTTGAGTAGTGTGAAGTTTGCTTTAGAGAAGTTCTTCACTGTGGTCTTTTTGTTTGGGGTGGGGGCGGATGTGGATTTCCAGTGAGATAAGTTTGTGATCTGATCTCACCAATGAGGGATATACTTCGTGTGGAGCATTTTGTCCCCATGTTTGTGATGATGAGATCTAGTATATTTTCTCCTCTTGTGGGAACGGTGACTAGTTGTTCCATGGCATTTGAATTTATGAACTCCAGGAACCTTTGGGCTAGAAAGTTGGGGCTTGAGTAATGTTCCCAGTCTATATTTGGGTAGTTGAAGTCACCCAATATAATGGCGTTTGGAGATACATTTATACCCTCCAGTGTCTTCAGGAAGGCTGTGTGGGGTTCCTGAGTTTGAGAGGGTGGCCTGTAGCATGCTACCAATTGTAGAGCAGTTTTGCCTATGGTTAATTGCACCTGGATGGTTTCCGATGCTTCGTGCGTTGCCACCAACCTGGAGGTGTGGGTATCCTTGATGAATATGGATACACCCCCTCCTTTTGTGGTGTGGTCCGGATTTTGGGTCCGGAACGCATGATATGAGGTAAAACCTGATAGTGCCGGGGTGCTCTCAGGAGCCTTGAACCAGGTTTCAGTCACAGCACAGACATCGATGTTCTCCATACTGAGAAGGGCCTCGAGAGCGTGCATTTTGAGATTTAGACTTCTGGCATTGAGCAGCATAACCCTTAGTTTCTTCCCATTTTTGTTTTCTAGGGTGGTAGGTTTAGAATTTGAGCCTTGCCTAAAAAAGGCACTATGGGGGTGGCAAGAGCCTTAGGTGAATGCTTCACTTTGGTGCATGTTCTTGCCAGGAAGTGTTACTGAAAGGTTGTTTGGGGAGCTATTTCATTCTCCTCTTCATGCACACTTCAACATTTCACTGTAGTGGTCCCTTGGGTGAATGTTTCATTTTGGTGCATGTTCTTGCCAGCAAATGTTACTGAATGGTTCTTTTTTTCCAGTGTGGTTAAAGTTGAGCTCATTTGGAGAGCATAGTCTTAATTATTTTATATACTTTACATAAATATGATCACCTAGTCTCAGATGTAGCTAAGGAAGGCCTTATGGTTATCTTTAGCTAGGGATGCTAATTTTGATTCATAGTTTGCTTTAGAGGACTTTACAGGATGTCTTATTTGCTTACTCAAGCTGAGAAGGATGTGCTTCCAGTTCTGAGACTATTCCTTCATGTTCTTAGGCAGTAGTTTCTTCCTCTTATTGTATAACCTGGTTATGACAGATGTCCACCATACAGGCTGCTTTTTTTAGAGGATGTTGCTTTGGTCCTATCAACCTAGGCAATGCAATTGCATAGGTGTTTATACAGAGCATCGGTGTATATCCCATTATAGGTGCCCTTGCCGTCAGGAGACATTTTTTAGTTTAATTTCTCCTGGGGAGGGGGTGAGGTTGATGTAATCGGTACTTTGAATGAGACTGTTTTATGATCAGACTTCACCAGGGAGGACCACACTTGTGGTGGTAAACCGATCTCCCATGTTAGTGAGTACCAGATTGAGAATGTTTGGACCCCTTGTGGGGGGTTCCAAGGCATTGGAGTTAACTAAGCCCAAGAATCTTTGGGCGAGCGTGTTAGTGCACATACAGTGTACCTAGTCCAGTCTTCCAGTATGATTGTAACAATGCTAACTGATGGCTTCTGGAGAAAAGGTTATGAATTACCAAAGGACAATAATTATGGTTATAGAGTTCTTTTACTTCAAAAATTTTTTAGTAAGCCACTTTCTTATTCTGTCAATATCTCAAGTTAGTGATACTAACATGCATCCCTGGTTATGTAGAAATGTTGGAATGATGGAGAACAGCAACAGTGCTGATCAATATAACCAAACATTCTGAAAGTATATTCTGATTTTAGTCTTTGTTTGTATTGAATAATGTCTGGGTGTTATGAGAGGCTTAGTATTTTATTGCTGATTGTTGGCATTGCTCAACCAGATATTTTGTACAATATGTCTGCCTTTTTTACTTCTGTGTCTTAATCTAACCAGAGGAATGGTTAGTTGAGATAACATGAATTACTACTGTTTGGACTAATTCTTACACAGATGGACCAGATAACTTAGCCATTTCTGCTTATAATTCTCTTTGTGATTATATTCAGTAGTTGCCTGAGTGAGGTGAAGGTTATTACTTGCTAACTACTACCAGTACGGAGCTACCACATATTTTGGGCATTTCTCCTGGCTCTGACAGTCGTGTGGAAATTGGGTGGGAGGAATGGCTCAGTAATATCTGTTATACTATTTTACTGAATTACTCACGTCTTCTCCTAACAGATGATGATGATGACTCTGTGTTACATAACACCTGCATAAGGTAATATAATGAATGCCTACTCAACAGGTTATGTGCAGCAATTATCACCTGTGTCTGAGCATGCATAACTTTCAAGTGAATAAATGCAGCTCATTATCCCATTAACAATAACTGCAGTTTCATTATAGCACTGAGTCATTATAACTTTTTAGGTAAAACTCTCAGCAGCTGTCACTGTTATTCACATAAGCAGAAGTCGTTATCACATTGATGAATGCACAAGCCAGACCTGAGTTTTTGCCTACATAGTCATTTCAAGCCACACCCCCACACCCCCCACCAGTTTCTGTCATTTTTACAATTTGTTTGATATGCAGTAAAGTCCTCATTGTGGTTATATGCTTCACATTTTTGTGAAATACTGCACAGAGATATTACATTACATTATATTACTGAATGGGCACATGTAAAGAGAAAAGTAAGGCAGACTGCTGGTAAATAACTTTGCAAAGGAGCATCTGAATGTATTAAGTGATACCTCATTTTGAAAACAGTATTGATAGTTCTAACATGGTAAAAGAATGGTGCCTGTATGTTGTACTCATATGCAGATATCAAAGTTTGTTTCAAACTTAGGTTATGGAAATTATGATTGTTTTTCATATTTTGGTAAATAACTTTGCAAGAGAGCATCTGAATGTGCTAAGTAATACCTCATTTTGAAAAGATTATTTATAGTTCTAACATGGTAAAAGAATGGTGCCTGTATGTTGTACTCATAGGCAGATATCAAAGTTTGTTTCGAACTTTGGTTATGGAAATTATGATTTTTTTCATATTTTAGCAAATAACTTTGCAAGGGAGCATCTGAATGTGCCAAGTAATATCTCATTTTGAAGAAAGTATTGCTGGTTCCAACATGGTAAAATAATTGTGCCTGTATGTTTGACACATGTGCAGATATCAAAGTTTGTTTGGGACTTACAGTTATGGAAATTATGATTTTTTTCATATTTTGGTAAATAATTTTGCAAGGGAGCATCTGAATGTGCCAAGTAATATCTCATTTTGAAGACAGTATTGCTGGTTCTAACATGGTAAAAGAATTGTGCCTGTATGTTAGACACATGTGCAGATATCAAAGTTTGTTTTGGACTTAGGTTATGGAAATTATTATTTTTTTTCTTATTTTGGTAAATAACTTTGCAAGGGAGCATCTGAATGTGCTAAGTAATACCTCATTTTGAAAAGATTATTTATAGTTCTAACATGGTAAAAGAATGGTGCCTGTATGTTGTACTCATGGGCAGATATCAAAGTTTGTTTCGGACTAAGGTTATGGAAATTATGATTTTTTTCATATTTTGGTAAATAATTTTGCAAGGGAGCATCTCATTGTGTGAAGTAATACCTCATTTTGAAGACAGTGATACTCCTTACAACTTGGTAAAAAAACTGTGTCTGTGTACTGTACACATGTACAGATATCACAGTTTGTTTAGTCTTGTACAAATATGAAAATTATACATTTACAATACCTCTCATTATTATGCCCATATCTTTGCGAGGGAGCATGGTAATCACACAAATGATGCGTCATTTTGAAGCTGACATTCAGATGCACAACTTCTACACCGATATGTAGGCTCTGTCTGTTACAGGGGATGAGATATTATGCTTTGTTTATTTATCAGTTATGAGAAATAATATATTAATCAAACTTCTGTGAATATTTCATGAAAGGAGCGTCACACGGTAATGGTTAAGGTATCATTTTAAAGCTGACATTCATACTAACAAATTAAATTCAAATTGTATGGGTCTGCATGGTACATAGACCAAGATATTGTGCTTTGTTTTTCCAAAAAGGTAAAAAATATGCACAATATCAGCATTCCTTGTCAAATATTTAATAATGACTTTGATATGCACTATCAACATTTACAGTGTTGGAACGGTCAGTGTCTGCTGAACAACTTTCGTGTTTAAATTTTTAGTGTAGCTCATAGTTAAAGAGTTATGAACATTTGTTTTCTGTATAGTATTACAAATGGATTTTCTGAAAATGAGCTAAGGCTGCACTGTTGTTCCTATGGTGGAATTAAGCAGGCAGCTTTTTCTGAGCTGCTCTGGAGTGAATGAGTTAATAGGCTTATTTCTAATGTTTAACTTTTAGCAAACAAACATGACAACCTACCATGAGTTACCACTATAGAAATATATTTAGGAAAACAGTTTCTCCTGAGCTTCAACATGTCCATCTAATGGAGGGATATTTACTTTGATCATTAACCATGCCTGCTCTTAGACGTCTATCACCAGGCTGTTAATAGTTTGTTTTGTTACACATATATTACTGTGTCTGTGTGGCTCAAATTATTTGCAGCCAATTATGAAAACTTAATTATGGAATTTTTTTATATAGTCTATCATATGTAATATGAGAGTCTGTGCCCACTTTTACGAGGCTCATATCTCCTGAAATACAGTATAAAAGGCTAAAAATTGTACAGTGCCTGCTTATAAGAGGCTTTTATGCATGATTAATGTGACCAGGTGGAATAAGAAGAATGGAAACTTTCTAGAAGCAGAATAGCAGAGAAAGCAATGTGAATACAATGGGAGAAGAAAAGTATGTATAACTAGGCATATGTCAGAAAATGACACTGTGTCATTTAGAAAACTGGACAAAAGAGAAGTTTCAATATAGTAAACTGCAAGTGTCAAGGATGTTACTGTGCATTTATAAACATGCCATTAATTTACCATTAAGAAATATACAGCCAACTTTGAACTCAGGATCACAGCTAATTCAAAGGACATCTATACAACCTTCTTTAGCCCTAATAGGAAGCTTAGCAGTCACCAGAAATTGTAGACCGAAATTATCAGCAATAGTACTTCTTTCTCTGACCCCAAGAACATTGTTAATATAACTATGGATCACTTCTTATTCAATTTAACTTCAACCACCTACCCCTTGGTCACCACATTTCCCCCCTTACACCCCACTCCTGAGAGCCAATTGGACCAAGATCTTTTGGCACATTCCAAAACAGTACTTCCATGGGGCTTCACAACATCAATGGATATTTGCTAAGAAGTGAGAAGTCCCTTCTAGAAAAAAACTCAATAATATGTCTCAGCTCTCCAGACTTTCACAAAACTTGATATTTGCCTCTTATTATCACTCTGTTCTTCTTAAAAATTGTGGTTTTCTGGCAAATGACTGAGGATTACAGTCATTTGCTTATGACATACATTTCAATTTCAGACTATGTCCTTCAGAAAATACATGCTAATGCTAAACCTGTTATTCTAGCAACTTTCTAGATTATAAAACCAATATTTAAAATCTGTCCCTATTTTTGAGAATTTGTCTCCAGATTATTTAAGGGTTAGTCAAGATTTATTGCACTATGAAGTTGAGAGATATGTCCTCCTTCAACTGTTCAACCTCAATTTCTCTACTGGTTACGTCTCCTAGGTGTGGAATATGGCTTTTATGGTATTCTTACAGAAAGGTGGTCCCTATACTGACCCTGAGAATTACACACCTAATAGTCTCAATAATGTTATTTGGAATTCTATAAAACAGGATATTATAGGTGAACTAATAAACAATGACAAAGATGACCTTATATTCATGCATACATACCAGCTCAGCATGTAAAAGGCAGATCCTATCCTATCTGCACAATCTAGGTAAGTTCTCTGAAAGGATTACTGAATACAAGGATAAGACACACACAGTCCAACTTGCTTACAATGACCTTACTAAGTCATTTAATGCTATCCACCATGATGGATTGGTAATTGGCTGTCAAACAGAACCCATTCCATTATGGCAAGCAGTATTTGCTCTAGATGCAAAAATGTCACAAGTTGTTTTTTCATGGGGCTCTCTACTGCGTGCCCTCCTTTTTGGTTCATATTTCTGTGACACAAAATTTGAAATCAAGGGACTATGGCAAATCAAGTTTGATGATGACTTTGAGACTCAAATTCTTCATCAAAAACTGAAGCAAACAAATGGTTAGTGTATTCCATTTATATCTGAGATAATCTCAGAAACCTGTGCTCATAATAGACTCTCTTTTGTCCACCCTGTCTCTAAGTTAGCTAGAAAATCCTTGTATCTTGCAAAATGTATAATTTGTGGTACATCCTTCAGGTCCAAATAAGTTATAGTTCCACTTTATTCACTTGTTCTTATGACCCTCACTGAATATAATGTACCCTAAGCACCTAAATGAGCTTGAGAGACCTTAATCTTTCCTCACCCAAAATAATTTAGATCTTGGTAGCTTTAAGTGCTCACATAGAATAAAAGCCCTGATTGGTTACTCAGTGACATTTAGACTCCTGAGTGGTGATCTCTGATTAGCTTTCCTTCCTATACTAATACCCCAACAATGCCATAAGGAATCACAGATAGCAAAGCAAATTAATCCTCTGTTTCTGGGATACTTCCCAAGAAATGTTTAAATTGGTTCTGTAAGAATTGGATGTGTAGCTGGAAATTTTCACCAGGTATATGTTGAAAAAGTCTTCCTAAGGGGGAGTTTATTAGTTTTCTACCAGTACTAGGTGAGGTGGCTGAGTTTATCGAAATCCTTCTATTGACACAAGGTTAGTAAGTGCCTATATACTTAGAATGAACATGCAAACAAAGGAGGTATGACCAAGGAGGCAAGCATTCATTATATCATATAGCAAGAAGAGCACAGTGGGTAGTGGAACCTGGTGTTGTTGAGATGATATAAGAAAGAAAGAAAGAAAAAAAGACAGTCAGGCATGCATATCACTTGGTGAAAATGTGAAAATAGGCCACATATGGATGGTGAAGTATAGTATTTTTAATAATTAACAAAGGTGCATGACATAAAAGAAAATAGGTGCAACAGGAGAGTAAAGTAAGAACATATTTTAGGAAAAATACAAAAAGAGGAGTAATTCGATGAAACAGAGAGGAAAGAACATTTACCTGGGAGAATGTTTAAGCCATGAATGGAAGAGGATGAATCTATGTCCATGATGATTGGATTATAAATAAATGATAAAGAAAAAAAAAAGAGCACAATAAGTATAAAATCATCATCATTAGCAGCAGCAGCAATAAGCATCGAATGTATGAAGCACAAAGACTGAAATAATAATAAAAAATAATGGAGGGCAAATATACTGCACTTCTCAAACAAATCTTCAGTACAAGTTTATGTGATTTGTTTCACTGAATATGAAGGCAGGTATTTTTTAAGAATGCTGAAAAAGTTTATTTTGTTGGTCATGGTGTTCTTTAGGAGAAAAAGGAATCAGAAACAAAACAGCAAACAGTGACTCTTCAAATGCATGGGAAATTAGAAAACATAGGGTAGGGAATGAGAGGGGAAAACAGAAGGAAATAGATTTGCAGTCAGAGGAATAATGCATGAGGAGAAAAGGAAAGTCCAACTTTAGAGGACAATGGAATTCCATTTACCTTCTTTATCCCCAACTTCCACATTTTAACAACACCTAGAATCTTTTCAGCAATACATCATCCAGCACATATTCCTATGTTCAGAATTAAGTGTTGTTTCTTAGCTTAAGATCTTAAGATGCAGGAAGTTGAAGAAGGAAGTAGGAAAATGATGCAGAAGAATAGCGGGCTGAGGGACTAACTTTTGGAGACAAGATCATAGAAAGTAAAAGTGAGCGTCTGATCCCCACTAAAAAGTGGAAGCACACAGAGGACAATGACCAAAGCGAGGGCACATGCAGCTTGCTTGCAGGAACTTAAATTAAGAAATTTAAAAAAGAAATATAAAAACAGGATTTAAATGAGAGTGTAAAAGGAAATAAAAATGTTGTTGAAAAGAAGTTCCTGGAGAAGATAACTAATGAATGACAGTGGGTCTTAGGTAGCATCAAGAAGGGTGGCAGGAAACTATAGGACTGTGGTTATGTCTCTAATAATATTGGCTGTCATAAGGACATTCTTTGAATAATTCATGTTCAAAAGGAAGGAGTGGAAACAGTAGCAGTACTCAAAGTGGTAACAAGGTACTACACTATATCCAGGGATCCAGATAATAAGTAGATTTCTAGATAAACAGAACATTGTAGACCGCATTTGATAATAGCAATAGAAAGAAGGCATTTTAATAAATATTTTAGAGAGATTTAAACAAGAAATCATAGCTGACAAATTTTTGATAGCAGGAGATTTAGTCAATAGAGTTCTGAAGTGTGACACTTGGCACATTTGGTTTACAAAACATGCACATGTCTTACTGGAAGTACAAAAAAGACACAGAAAGAAAGACAGGAAGAGAAAGAGAGAGGAAAATAATAGTTGTAGGTAGGATATTGTGACACTTAATAGTTTCATAGTTTCATAGTTTAGTACTAGGCTATCTGCCCTGGGGCATTTGTAAGCCTAGCCATATTGATGTGGCTTTCGCCACCCCATGAAATGGTACAAAAATGCACAAAAATGCACAGAATAGATTTAGAATACTGTGCCTCTGTCTAGTAGTGACACAATGAAGGCCCCTTAAATAATAGAATTAGTTTACTGTGCCCCTGTCTAGCAGTGACACAGATGTGACACCTGGGGTAAACTTACGATCTCCCATCCACTCATCAAGATTTCTCTTGAAGAGAGTCAGTGAGGGGCTCTGCCTAACATGAACTGGGATCTTGTTCCAAAGCATGGGAAGCCTCTGGATTATGAATCTATCCCTCTAGCATGTCCTATTCATACTTGTGCCGAGATTTAAGTCTTTAGCTCTCATGGTCCTGATGGATTTGGATTTTTTGAGGTGGAGCATGTCCATCAGATCCTGATTGGACATGGCCTTGTACGTCAGGCAGAGATCACCTCTGAGCAGGCAGTATGCTACTGAATAGAGCTGGAGTCTCTTTAGTCTGGCAGAATAAGACATATGTTGGAGACCCTTGATCCTCTTGGTGAGGTAATTTTGTGGTCTCACCAGCTGTTGCAAATGCCGGGTGAGGTACATACCAAATGGGGCATTGTACTCAATCATGGGTCTGATGAGGGAGGAGTATAGGGGTACAATGACATCTTTGGATCTGGATGTGAATCCCTTCATGATGAGGTGTGCAAGGTAGAATGTTTTTCTAACCACTTTGGCAACGTGTGTGTCAAATGAGAGGTCGCTGTCGACTTGGGTCCCTAGGTCTCTGATTACTTTTTCTGTACTCAGTGGGTTGCTGTCTATGTGATAATTTGTGGGTACTTTGTTTTTCCCAAAGGGGATGACTATACATTTTTTGGCATTTAGTTTAAGGCCGTGACTCCGGCACCAGTTCTCCGTTTCTGTGAGGCCTTTTTGTAGGATGTATGTGTCCGCTGGTGTATCGACTATGGCGCCTAGTTTGCAGTCATCTGCGAACTTTGTCAGCCACAACCCTCCCATGTTTGCTTTAACATCTGAGAAATAAATGCTGAATAAGAGGGGTCCCAGGACAGATCCCTGTTGGACACCACTTGTGACTGGCTTTGAGTCTGACATTGCTCCAGCGATTTTAACTTTATGGGTTCTGTCCTTTAGCCAGTTTGCAACCCATCTAGTGACATAAGGGTTTACGTTTAAGCTGGTGAGCTTATCTATGATGCCTGAGTGGGGTATTGTGTCGAAGGCCTTAGCCAAGTCCAGGTAGGCTGTATGGACTGCTTTGCCCTCATCAATGGCTCCAGTGACTGTTTCGAAAAAGTCAACCAGGTTCAAAAGGCAGGATCTGCCCTTTACAAAGCCGAACTGGGTGGGGTCAAGTGTCTGTAGGTCCCCTATGTCTCTGTTTATGAGTTCCATAATGATTCTTTCTATAGCTTTGCAGACCAGGCTGGTTAAGCTTATGGGGCGGTAGTTCCCAGGGTCTGTAGAGGTACCCCCTTTGTGGAGTGGGACTACTGTTGCTGTACGCCAGTGTTCAGGTACATATCCTGTAGTAAGGCTAAGGTTAAATAGCATTTTTATGTGCGGGTTTAGCTCCTCTTGGAGTTCATGTAGCACGCATCCAGGTATAGTGTCAGGTCCCATTGATGCTGTGCTTTGAGCTTTGTTGAGGGTGGTTCTCACTTGGACATCTGAGATGACAGGGAGATTACATTCAGCTGGGATAAGTATTTCTTCTTTTGGGGGTGAGGGAGGGGAGAAATTTGCACTGAACCTGTCAGCCAGAATGTTGGCAATATCTGTGGGTTCAGTGTATTTTTTGTTGTTGTGAACTAACTCTGAGCATATCTGAAGGTTTCCGCCCAGGTTTCTAACATAGCTGAAGAAGGCTTTGTGGTTATCTTTAGTGTCCTTAGCGATTTTTCTCTCAAAGTTGGCCTTGGATGTTTTTATGAGAGAACGTAGTTTTCTGCTAATGTTGATCAGAGATGTCTTCCCTTTATGGGATTTTGCTCTGTGCAGTAGCTTCCTTCTTTTGTTATACAATTTGTTAATGGCTGAGGTCCAACAGACAGGACGCTTGCCTTTGGTGGAGAGGGACTTGGATTTATTTGGGATTGCATGATCCATGCATTCTTGGAGATGTCCATAGAAAGCATTTGTGAAGGATTCGGCATTGTGGGATGTGGTATCCACTGGTCCAGTGGGCTTAAAGGATACCATCTCAGTCTTAAGAAGAGTGAAGTCTGCTTTTGAGAAGTTTTTCACTGTGGTCTTTTGTGCTGGGGGTGGAGGTGGGATATGTATATCCAGGGTGATTAGTTTGTGGTCAGATCTCACTAGTGAGGGATATACCTCTGGTGTGGAGCATTTTGTCCTCATGTTTGTGATGATCAGGTCTAGTATATTATCTCCCCTAGTGGGAGAGGTGACTAGTTGTTCCAGTGCATTTGAATTTATGAATTCCAGGAACCTTTGAGCTAGGGTGTTAGGGCTAGAATAATGTACCCAATCTATGTTTGGGAAGTTGAAGTCTCCCAGTATGATGGTATTTTGTGATACAATCATATTCTTCAATGTCTTCAGGAAGGCAGAGTGGGGTTCCTGAGATTGGGAGGGTGGTCTGTAACATGCTACCAGTTGTATAGCAGTTTTGCCTATGGTTAGTTGCACCTGTATGGTCTCTGATGCTTCATGTGTTGCTACTAACCTGGAGGTGTGGGTGTCCTTGATAAATATGGACACTCCCCTTCCCTTTGTGGTTCGGCCCGGGATTTGGGGCCGAAAAGCATGATACGAGGTATAGCCTGGTAGCACTGGGGTGCTCTCCGGAGCCTTGAACCAGGTTTCAGTTACTGCACAGTCGTCGATGTTCTCCATACTGAGGAGGGCATCGAGTGCCTGCATCTTGAGATTTAGACTTCTGGCATTGAGCAGCATTACCCTTAGTTTTTTTTCATTTTTGTTTTCTAAGGAGGTGGGTTTGTCTTTTGAACCTTGCCTAAAAAAGGCACTATGGGGGTGGCAAGAGCCTTGGTCAATATCCGGAAGCCTAGTGGTGACAGGTGCAAGCCGTCACTTGCGAAGCAGTGTGGCTTGTCCAACATGTCATCCCAGGCAGACAGACATTGGATCCCCTTAGAATGACACCAGTACTTGAGCCAATTATTAAAGCTGATCATCTTGTCTTTGTATTGTGGCATCATTCTTGATGAGGGCAAGATGCTGCTCAGGGTCAGGGTCATACCAGCCTGGGCTACATAATCAGAGAGCTCCTCTATGTCTCTTTTCATGTAGTCCAGGGAGGTACGTCTCAGGTCATTCATGCCAGCATGGACAATGACGGAGTCATATTTGTACTTGCTTTGGAGTGACCTGAGTGCATGTGTTATGTGGCGGATCCTAGCTCCCAATAGGCAGCTCACAGTCACCCTCTCCTTGTTCAGCCTGGTAAGCGGGATATCAGTGTGTCTGACTATAGAGTCACCTATTACTAGTGTATCAGGCATGGTGTTTGGCCTTAAGGGCTGTGATTGGTTGACACACTGATTTATTGAAGTATGTGTTGCATGTGTTTTGTTTTGAGGTTGTGGATTTTTGGATGTTTGCTTTGGGAGCCTCTGTTGTTTTGGTAAGTTTTTTATTAGTGCCTCCGAGTATGTCTTTGTGTTTTTATGTGTTTGGTTTGCAGTTGTGGTAGGTCTATGTGGGACTGGGTTTGCTGTGTGTGTGTGTGGTTACCATCTTCTCCTGTCTGGTCATGCCAGCCCTGAGTTGAAAGAGTTCAGCCTCCAATTTGGCTATATAGTTGCATCTCTCACATGTATTTGTGTTTGCTGGGAGGAGGAGAGGGTTGTCTGTGTACATGAGACAATTGTAGCATTGTCTCAAGATACCCAGATTAACCAGCTGAACTGGAGAGGACGCCAGTACTCTACCATTCGACATGCTAGAACAGTATAAAGGAGTGCTGTGCCTTTAAGGGAAGGGGATATTCACAGGGGTGGTAGCTGGATGTAGTGACTACTTAGTACGAGAGTGCTTACTTAGTAGAGAAGTTTTGAGAACAAGTGCTAGGCTTATAATATAGCGAGTAGTCTGGTTATACTAAGAGTAGAGCTTCCTTAAGGGAAAATTTGAAGAGCAGACTTGGCGGAGCCAGAAGAAGTTTAACCTTGTTTAACCGGCGCTGCGCTATGCGCACAACCGCGCAAAGTCGTGCAAATGCGGATTTTAAACAGGGAACTACAAAAGAGCTAGAAATGGTCCAAAACAACCAATTACTACAGCTCTTGTGCTGAGGTCACTTCCTACAGGGACAGGTAGGCTGCTCAAGGCTCCCCACTCCCACTGGTGAGCAAAGAAACTTCCTTCTATCCAAGTAAGGTAATGGACAACACAGGAACTACACCACAGCCCAGAATACAGCAATGTCTGTAAAGTGGTCTAAACTAGTCGAGGAGAGGTGGAAAAACAAGGATTATGTTTTTGTTTTTTGGTTTTTTTGAAAGAAACACACAGAAAATGCAGAAACAGTGATAAATCAGTTACACAGGCTAGCACACTTTAGTGGGCAGCCTGAACAGCTAAATTAAACAAACAAACAAACAAACAAACAAATTTTGATCAGTAAAGGACACAGAAAAATCAGTGATTTGCTCATGGAAAAGATGGAGAAGAATGAATATGAAAAATAAGAGTAATGTACCAATTATATAAGTAGAGTTAGAGTTCATTTAAAGCATGGTGGGATTTACACAAAACAGAGAGAGAAATAAGGGAAGAAAAAACAACCACATGGATGGAATGACAGATCTATGAACACTGTTTCATCAAAATGGTTTGCATTTTAGCCCACTTGTTGGAGGAGTTAGAATGTGAAGTAGGAATATGGATATGGCTGGTCTCGCAAATTAGCAGAGAAGTGCATTTTCCTACAAACAGTACAGCTTATGATTCTTTGGTGTACAAAAACTGGCAGCTGCCTCTAGCTCAGCAGAATCTGCATTGTAAAAATGCCTTTTCTAGTAAACAGGTGGATTTTATTAACAGGGAAAGAAAACACTCTTTGATGACCATGATATTCAACTATTTCCTCCCTGCACTACACGGGACAGGATCTTGATGTTAATAAGATGCAAAGCAATCAAAATTAAAATAACAGAAAATGTATATTAGTAGTGCATCAAATTTTGTGTGCAAAGAAAAAGCCATAAAACATAACCTTTAGCTGATGAGACATTGCAGAAGGTGTAGAATTAAGTCAATCTTTTTTGTTGGTGTGTGGAAGGTGTCAGAAGAAAGGCATTCAAATTAAACTACCAATAGAAATGGTAATTTTTTTACAAAAATGTAAACTGAAAGAAAAAAAAGGGATGAAAAAATAGTGATCAAAGTAGTTGCAGTTAAAAAAAATAAACTGTGCATCAAAGTATGATCACTGAAGAGCCTCAAGTATATGAAGACCTGAGATATGATCCTTAGTAAAGGTCAGCTGACCATCAACTACATAAAATGGATAATGCATATATTTTTAATGACCTATCAAGTATCATATAAATAGTGGATAACAGTTGTACTAAGACTAAAACTGTCAGAACCCTATCCTATAGCAAATGTCTGGAACATCATAGTGCTTCCAAGATAAAACAAGGAACTACTTGAGAAGAGAAGCTGAAAGGGTAGAGCTGGTGTTCAAGCACATCCACATTACTACATGATATCCCATCTCAGATGCTTATGAAAGATCAACTAGCACCAGTTTCTGAACACAACTGTGGAAGACTCACTAGAAAGTAGTCCTTTATCACTTTCAGTATGGCAGTCTCATTGATATGTTGGCACCTAAAAGCAAAATGAATGAGATAAAAGAAGCCTTTGAGTGAAATAGCTACTCTTCTAGTAACCTTAACTATAAAGGAGAGTTTAAAGATATGATTGATTGCTGTTCTCCAGGTCAGGCAGTTCCAGCAGTGGTACCTATCAACAATATGGAGAAGACCATTTGCCAGAATGAAATGAATGTTTTAAAACTGGTGGACCTGGATCACCCAGACAAGGGAGAACAGTTAAAACATGTTTGACAAGAGATCTATTTCAGAGATGGCATGATGAACAGATGACATTGTTTGCATGATGACATTCTAACAACTGTATTGAAATAAAACTGGAAGATCTTAATCCAGATATGGTTTATTCCTTTGGAATAAAGTTGGACACTCTCATAAATAACGCAAGCAGTTTTAGAAGTTACACATAAGGAGACTCTTCACAGTCTGATGAAGGCTGTTCCAAATTACAACTGTTGCACATTGTCTCTGGGTTGTTGGCACAAGCTGTTCTGTCTGTTTCAGTCTGCTTCCTTGATGCACTCACTGCATAATGATTTTAAATGATGAATGGTACACTGAGTTATGTGCAGCTGCATTGTAAATGGCATCTAGTAGTAGGGTATCCTAAATGTACTGGTATGGGATTTGTTTTCTCTTTTGAACTACTATTGCTCATGCATATGACTCCCCCATTACCAAGTGCAGAGACCCTGCAGAAATGAAGCTGGCAGATGGCAGCTAAACAAGAACAATACTTTAAGTGCTGTTCGTCGTTTATTACAAAGGAGTAACACAGGAATGTGCAAAATGTAGAAGAAGGTAGGTTTAAAAACTAACAGGCACAAATATGCATTCTATATGTTTGTTTAATTACTGTAAAATATTTTAATAATATTGTTTATTGATATTAATGAGAACAAAACGTACCAGACTTTTAGGCTCACACCAAATACTACTGTTGAAGAGCAGGTAGCAATCATACACAGTAAATACCAAATTATATGATTAACACCTGGTCTTGAGCTTCACAGCATATGCCAACCTTACACAGAGCAAGAATAAAATCCTGAATCAGCAGGTATCATCATACATTACCTGGAGGTACTATAGTTGTGGAATTATCTGAACCTAACAAACAAGAAGAATTAAACAACTGTCAGGTAAACCAGATAACTTGTCAGATTTAATGAATCTTGAAATATACATGCATGAGGTTATCAAGACATAAAACTAAAAAAACTAAAGGTTGTTCTTTAATTTATATTTTTTGTTCTGTTAAAAGTTATTTCAGAAGAAATGTCACAGTCATTAATATTCATTATAAATTGTGCACTGCTGTTAGTAGACACTGACATTCCTCACATAAAATGAGATTAGGAGTGGAAGGACTGCAGTCATTATCTCATGTCCCATGCTCTTTTGTAAATGTAGTATTACAAAATGTGATCAACTTGTTTTATCTGCTTAATTTCCATTCAGCGTAGCCTTGGCTGTTTTAGATATTTCAACAAACTATTTTAAACACATTTTCTAAATATCACAGACAAACTTAATTTAGTACCTTTGTGGAACTATCAGTAGTTAAATAACAGCAATAAATTACAGCTAGACAATAAATCCAAAAACAGAAGCTTCAGTTCCCTGTTAAGCAAAGTGGTTGCAAATTAAACAAATACAAGAACAGTCTGGACATTACAGTGATAAACTTTATTATGGAAGATATGAATACCATACTTGACAATAATTTTATTATCTTTGAGGGTGAGTTTTTCAGACAACTAAGAGAAGTAGCCATGGCTCCATTGTAGGCTAGCCTTGTTATGTATACCTGGGAATGTACTTTTGTCTTTATCTTTGAGTACAGTGACTGATGTTTTGTTTACCTTCATTTTTTGGATAACATTTATTTTCTGGAAAGGCCAAGGAAAATTAGAGAAAACTTTTGTGCCTACATTAATAACACAACAACTTTTCTCAAATTCAACCACACACACACACACACACACACACACACACACACACACACACACACACACACACACACACACACACACACACACACTGACCACAAAATTATCTTGATGTCAGACTATACAAAGATTTGGACAAGGAATGGTTTGGATCCACCATTTTCTGGATACCAATATTCTCCAGCAGCAATTTAGAATACAACAATTGCCACTCATGGCATAATAAAAGAAGCTTTCTCAAGGGGCACCTAGTGACAGCTGCTAGGGTGTGTTCAGATTTGGTGAACACAAAACTGGAGTTAAGCTGACCTGTGTGTTTACAGAAAGAGGCTACCCTCAAGACCTTTTGAAAAAGTTAGGCAATGAAATTAGTATTGGCTCAGGTGACAAATACAAATCCTTCTTAGGGTTAGATCAGACTGATATCCCTATTGACCCCATGAATTCTTCCAAAAACAGCAGTTACATCACTTCTATGCTATTACCTTATGGGTCGCACTCAGACAAATTAAAAAGATACTAGCCAAAAACTGGTGTACTTTTAAAGACAGCATTGAGATTTTGTAATTTTTAGGTGATGCACCTAAACTTGTCTTTAAAAGAGGCAGGAACTTGAAAAACATACTCGAAAACCCTAAACAGGAAATTTCAAGGCATAAAAGGAACTGGAACAAAGAGATGTGGTACATTTAATCAGTGTTTTTACATTTTAAACAAGAACAAGGTTGAGGTAGGGTCCCCCACTACAGATATATATTTTAGGTGACAGAAGTTGTACATTTAAGGGGGTGGCTTACTTGCTGTTTCTAATGGTTGTGGGAATTTCTATATAGGTAAAACTGAAAGACAGTTACGAAAAATAATTTACAAATATTTGTAAACTATCAGCAAGAGAAACACTATTAGTGCACTGTTCGAGCATACTTTATTATGTCTACTTACACTAGATTTCAGTTTGCTATCTTGGAAACTGTTTCTTTCTCTCCCGGGGTGGTGCATGGGAAACAGTATTAGAGAGGAGAGGAGAGAACTAATATGGCATCTAAGACTTAATGCTGAAATACTCCCTTGTTTAAATGAATATGCAAATATTACTGCCATTCTGAAAAACAGAGCAGCCAAACTTTTATACTGGCTAGCTCTGTTCGCTTCTAGCCTTTTACAAGGCACATTTTTAAGCCTATTTTCACACTTTATATTTTAGCACTTCTTAAACTTTTTAACCTTTCAATAAGTCTTTGAATTATTTTTTTTTTATTTATTCGCACAATTTTCTCCATAGGTTTTTAATATGAATTATATGCACCATGTTCTTTTTGTATGAATTTTAGGTACAGTGATATTTTGATGTATTAAAACTATATAACTTTGTATATTTCTTTAAGTTCTACTGCTTAATTGATTGTGATTAATGATTGGTCATTTTGTAACTTATTTTAATATTTAATGGAGTTTCTAACTTATAAGCAAAGGTTACGAAGAAGTCCCAAGGTTTGAAATGAAAAAGCTAAACGATATTCATAGGATCATAGGAAGTCACTATGCAATTGGCCCTGAGGCCCTTAAAACATCACTAGGGGAACTGATGACAGCACCCAGCTTGCAGTCATCTGCAAACTTGGTCAGCCATAGCCCACTACATTTGGCCTGCACCTCTGAGAAGTATATCTCAAACAGCAGAGGCCCCAAGACTGATCCATGGGGTACACCACTTGTTACAGGTGTATTTTGACTAGGTGGGTTCTATCAATAAGCCAGTTTGCTACCCATCTGGTAACATATGGATTGATGCCTAGTTGAAAGAGTTTATCTATTATACCTGAGATGGCCTTGGCCAGGTCACATAGGTGGTGTGCACCATCTTCCCCTTGTCTATGGCCTTGGTGACTGTCTCAAAGAAGTCGACCAAATTTGACACACATGATCTCCCCTGTGTCGGATCAAGTACCTGGAGGTTGCCAATGTCTTTGTTAATGAGGTCTATGATAATACGCTCCATGAGCTTGAAGATCAGGCTAGTTAGGCTGATGGGTCTATAATTTCCTGCATCGGTGGATGCTCCACCTTTGTGGATCTTGTCTGACACTTTTGACCAAGTAAGATGCAAATTATACAACGTATTTGTGAAGTATTTGTTTATGGAGAATGTTTTTGTTTAGCAATAATGTATTAACTGATCTAGTGATCTGAATTATAAGTACTAGCAATTAAACTATGCTTGGTGACATATAAAAAGTGGATATGTTTTGTGTACACAGTGGTGAATGGATGATGGCATGAAATGTTGTAGTTGTATTTTTTCAATATGCAAATTGATACTGCATTGAATAGTTAAATTTTTGAGCTTTTCGTGATGTGAGCACTGATATAAGTGAATGTTTTTTTTTTTTGTTTTGTTTTCTGCTTTTGTTTTTGCATGTATATAGGATAGATGATATTGCTTAGTTGCTGATGTGGCAGTTCTTTGTATAACTCAGCCTGAGAGCTTTGGAATGCAATGGAATTTGCTGCACAATGATTTGATAATAAGAACCAATCAAGGTTCTAGTCTGAGGGTTTTGACAACTCATGTTTCAGATTTTATTGCACTTCATTAGACCCACATGAAGAGTGCTGTAATCCTGGGGAATTATGGCAATTGTTTCCATCTTGTATATTTGCCATTTTATGGTTTAAATAACACACTGCATAATGTTAGGGTATTATTAATCTTGATTTTAACTGTCTAAATCATTGAATGATAGTAGTGAGCACAGAGTGATATTACTTCTTTATGAAGACATCCAATGCCATATGGTCAACAAATTAACATGTCAATTTCAAGCTGAGATCCAATGGGAAACTTTATTCTACTGAATAGCTATTAGTGAAGATTATTTAAAGTGCTTGTGTCATGAGAATCATATAAAGTATAGACAATGTAATCTATAGGTTGTAAATATATATGTAGTTTTTCACTTTGTGAGTGCACTAGTGATATGAATTATTTCTGTAAGCCTATCGCTTGCATTCGTCTGATTTGTTGACACAAGTTCATATGTAGAGGGAACCATGATACTGATACCTAAAGTGGCAATTTTTGCATATTTGAAATAGTATTTGGCACAAGGGCTTCCGTTCACAATGAAGCCTGTAATACAGTGGTTGGATGGATGGATCAAAGTACTGATCTGATAATTATTCACTATTTACGATTTAAAATTAAATGAGATATGTGCTTATACGCCCCTTGATAATGTTATTTTTATGCATTACACTGTTTAATGCATTTATAACATTATTTAATGTAAGATGCTTAAACAATTGGATAAAACCATTGAACAGATATGATTGGTGGCAATCCTGTGTGCAGATGGTTACTGGTATATAATGAATCAATGAATAACCTAATCTCAAGCTCTGATCCAATGGAAAGTTTTGCTTACAAGGATAGCTATTAGATGGATTCCTAATAGAGTTTTTAGGCATTATTATGATTGAATGTACTATATGAAAATGCAGATGATGGGATAACTGATGTTTTAATATTAATTTTAGCACTTTTGGCATGTATTCTTAGGAAATTGATTGGTTACCTGTGTTTATAAATACTGTGATTATTTTTACGGATATTAGATCTGATGAAGGGTTTTTGGTACCCAAAAGTGCTCATCTTTTAATATTTTATTTTTAATCTATTAAAGTTCCTGCCATGGTATTACTGTCTTGTTTTATATAGTTCTGAATACATCTGTGGATGATTCACTAGAAAATAATCCTTTATCACCTTCAGTATGGCAGTCTCATTATTATGTTGGCATCTAAATCCAAAATGAATGAGATGAAAGAAGCCTTTGAGTGAAGTAGCCACTCTTCTAATAACCTTACCTATAAAGGAGATGTTAAAGATATATGCTGTTCTTCAGGTCAGGTGGCTCCAGCAGTGGCACCTTTCAACAATATAGAGAAGACCATTTGCCAGAATGAAATTGATGTTATAAAACTGGTGGACCTGGGTCACCCAGACAGGGTAGGAGATCTATTCTACAGATGGCATGATGAACAGATGACATCACTTGCATGATGACATTGTAACAACTGTATTGAAATAAAACGGAAGTCAGTTCAGGAAGATCTTAATCGAGATATAGTGTATTCCTTTGGAATAAAGCTGGGCACTAATGCATAATGTAAGCAGATTTAGACGTTAAACACAAGGAGACTCTTTACAGTCTGAGGAAGGTTGTTCTAAATTACAACTGTTGCACATTGCCTCTGGGTTGTTGGCAAAAACTGTTCTGTGTGTTTCAGTCTGTTTCCTTTATGCACTCACTGGTTAATGATTTTAAATGATAACTGGTACACTGAGTTATGTACAGCTGCACTATAAATAGCATCTAGTACAAGGGTAACCTAAAATGTACTGGTGCAGGAGTTGTTTTCTCTTTTGAGCTACTGTTGCTCAAACACATGACTCCCCTATTGCCAAGTGCAGAGACCCTGCTAAAATCTAGCTGGCAGATGGCAGCCAAGCAAGAACAATACTTTAGGTGCTGTTCATGGCTTATTACACATTGATAACACAGTATTGTGTAAAACACAGAAGAGGGTAGGTTTAAAAACTAACAGGCACGAATATGCTTTCTATATGTTTGTTTAATTACTGTAAAATGAGATTAATGAGTACAAGTACCACCAGACTTTTAGGCTCA
This sequence comes from Protopterus annectens, assembly GCF_019279795.1. Classification (NCBI taxonomy): domain Eukaryota; kingdom Metazoa; phylum Chordata; order Ceratodontiformes; family Protopteridae; genus Protopterus; species Protopterus annectens. The sequence continues at coordinate 1,369,672,424 of NC_056737.1, forward strand.
CACCAAATCCTACTGTTGAAGAGAAGGCAGCAGTCATGCACAATAAATACCAAATGATATGATTAACACCTGGTCTTGAACTTCACAGGATATGCCAACCTTACACAGTGCAAGAAAAAAATCCTGACTCAGCAGGTATCATAAATATCCTACATTACCTGAGGGTGCTGTAGTTGTTGACTTATCTGAGCCTAAAAACCAAGAAGAATTAAACAATTGTTATGACATGACCAAAGCATAAAACTTAAGGCTGTTATTTAATTTATATTTTTCATTATGCTATTAAAATTTATTTCAGAGGAAATATCAGTCATTAATATTAATTATAAATTTTGCACTGCTGTTAGTAGAGGTCTTCGGAAGGCACTAATATTCCTCACATGTGATGAGATTAGGAGTGAAAGGACTGCAGTCATTATCTCATGTCCCATGCTCTGTTGTAAATGTACTATAACAAAATGTGATCAACTTATGTTTCATCTGCTTAATTTCCATTCAGCGTAGCATTGGCTGTTTTGGATACTTCAATAAACTATTTTTAAATACATATTGTAAATATCACAGACAAACTTAACTTAGTACATTTGTGGAAATATCAGTAGTTAAATAACAGAAATAAATTACAACTAGACAATAAATCCAAAAACAGAAGCTTCAGTTCCCTGTTAAGCAAAGTGGTTGCAAATCAAACAAATGCAAGAATACAATCCAGAACTAAAAAGTGCACATCACAACACTCAAGGTATATTGCAACTGCTTTTATTTTGGTCCATGATCTCACAGATAAACCAGTTTCAAAATAAGACCTTCAGCAGTGTGTGAACTGCTTTGCCTCCAATGATTATGTCATCAAACAGTGACAAGTACACACACAATAAAGTGCAAAGTATATAAAGAAATACCATTATAATTACATCAGTGCATAAATGCAACATAAATAAATGCTTGATAAGAACAAATATAGCAATGCATGAACAAAATGTTAGTTCTTCTATAATAAATCTGATCTTTTTACCTCAATACACCACAAGGAAGGTCTGGAAAGTTTTCATGCAATTACTCTTGAACTAACCAATCTGGACATTACAGTGATAAACTTTATTATGGAAGTTATGAATACCATACTTCACAATAATTTTATTATCTTTGAGGGGGAGTTTTTCAGACAACTAAGAGGAGTAGCCATGGATGCAAGTTACGCTGCCATGTAGGCTAGCCTTGTTATGTATACCTGGGAATGTACTTTTGTCTTTAACTCAGAGTACAATGACTAATGTTTTGTTTACCTTCATTTTTTGGATGATATATTTATTTTCTGGAAAGACCAAGGGAAATTTAAAGAATACTTTTGTACCTATATTAACAACACAACAACTTTTTTCAAATTCACCCACACACACACTGACCACAAAATTATCTTGATGTCAGACTATACAATGATTTGGACAAGGAATGATTTGGATCCATTTTCTGAATACCAATATTCTCCAACAGCAATTTAGAATACAACAGTTGCCACCCATGGTATACTAAAACAAACATTTTCAAGGGGCAACTGATCACAGCTGCTAGGGTGTGCTCAGATTTGGTAAACAGAAAGAGGTTACTCTCAAGACTTTTTGAAAAAGTTAGGCAATGAAATTATTATTGGCTCAGGTGACAAATACAAATCCTGTTTAGGGTTAAATCAGACTGATATCCCTATTAACCCCCATGAATTCTTCCAAAAACAGCAATTATATCAGTTTTATGCTATTACCATATGGGTCGCATTCAAACAAATTAAAAAGATACTAGCCAAAAACTGGTGTACTTTTAAAGACAGCATGGAGATTTTGCCATTTTTAGGTGATGCACCTAAACTTGTCTTTAAAACAGGCAGGAACTTGAAAAACTTATGAGAAAACCCTAAAAAGGACCTTTCAAGGCATTTTTTGGAACTGGCACAAAGAGATGTGGTAGATTTAGTCAGTGTTTTTACATTTTAAACAAGAACAAGGTTGAGGTAGGGTCCCCCACTACAGAAATCTTTTTAGGTGACAGAAGTTGTACATTTAAGGGGGTGGTTTATCTTGCTGTTTGTGATGGTTGTGGGAATTTCTATGTAGTTAAAACTGAAAGACAGTTAAGAAAAATAATTTACAAATATTTGTATGCTATCACCAAGAGAAACACCATCAGCGCACTGTTCAAACATCCTTTATTAGGCCCTACCTACAGTAAATTTCAGTTTGCTGTCTTGGAAACTGTTCCTTTCTCTCCCAGGGGTGGTGCATGGGAAACAGTATTAGAGAGGAGAGAACTAATTTGGCAACTAAGACTTAATGCTGCAATACTCCCTGGTTTAAATGAATATGCATCTATTACCACCACTCTAACAGAGCAGCCAAACTTTGATGATGACTAGCTCTGTAGCCTATTTCCACACTTTATATTTTAGCACTTCTTAAACTTTTTAACCTTTCAATAAGTCTTTTAATTAATTTTTATTTATTCACACAGTTTTCTCTGTAGGTTTTAAATATGAATTATATGCACCAAGTTCTTTTTGTATGAAATTTAGGTAGAATGAGTTTTCGATGTACTAAAACTGGATTCACTTTATAATCCTGAAATCCTGAAAAATCGAATCTCAGAATTTCGAGACCATAAAGCCGAAAGCTCTAAATACTGAAATGCCAAAAGAGTGAATTTTGAAATCGTGAATCCTACACAAACCAGACACCACACACATACACACACACACACACACACACACACACACACACACACACACACACACACACACACACACACACAAAAACCTACACTACATACAAGCAGGGGGCAAGCCCCCCTGCCTGCCCCATGTGGGAGGCTGCACCTCCCACCCCCTACTTAAATATACTAACTCCAGGTTCGCACTGCACAGACAAACACATGAAAACACCACCACACACCTACATTCCCCTTGCACACACACATCACAGTCACAACACACACTGACACACACTAAAGCCCTTAACCAACACACTTAAAACATACACACTTACTGAACTTCCATTCAAACACCGCAACACCAGATGTGCTACTTCAACATCTCCGAATGTCGGGATTTTGAAATTCGTGCTTCTAGGGTTTTGGTATTTAGAGCTTTCAGCTTTATGATCTCGGGATTCTGAAATTCGGTATTTCAGAATTTCGAGATTATAAAGTGCTCCATTTAAAACTATATAACTTTGCATATTTCTTTAACTTTTACTGCTTAATTGACTGTGACTGATGATTGGTCATTTTGTAACTTATTTTAATATTTAATGGAGTTTCTAACTTATAAGCAAAGGTTATGAAGAAGTCCCAAGGTTTGAAATGAAAAAGCTAAACAATATTCATAGGATCATAGGAAGTTACTATGCAATTGGCCCTGAGGCCCTTACAACATCACTAGGGGAACTGATGACAGCACCCAGCTTGCAGTCATCTGCAAACCTGGTCATCCATAGCCCACTAGATTTGACATGCACCTCTGAGAAGTATATACCAAACAGCAGAGGCCCCAAGACCAATTCCTGGGGTACATTGCTTCTTACAGGTGTACTACTTGAGGTGGCTTCCCATATTTTGACTAGGTCAGTTCTATCAGTAAGCCAGTTTGTTACCCATCTGGTACCATATGGATTGATGCCTAGTTGAGAGAGTTTATCTATTATACCCGAGTGGGGAATAGTATCGAAGGCCTTGGCCAGGTCAAGGTAGGTGGTGTGCACCATCTTGCCCTCGTCTATGGCCTTGGTGACTGTCTAAAAGAAGTTGACCATATTTAACAGGCATGATCTCCCCTTGACAAAACCAAACTGTGTCGGATCAAGTGTCTGGAGGTTGCCAATGTCTCTGTTAATGAGGTTCATGATAATCCACTCCATGGCTTTACAGATCAGGCTAGTTAGGCTGATGGATCTGTAATTTCCTGGATCGGTGGATGCTCCACCTTTGTGCAAAGGGATGACAGAGGCTTTCCTCCACTCAGCTGGGATGAAGCCAGTACTCAGGCTTTGGTTGAATAGGGTGCCTAATAGTGCTGCAAGTTCCTGCCCAAGTTCATGTAGGATGTAGCCTGGGATGTTATCAGGTCCCATGGATGCTATAGTTTTTGCCTTTCAGAGGGCAGTGATGACTTGTTTGTTTTTGTTTTTCAGTATAAGTGATTTTTGAACTAAGACTGAACTTTGTGGCATTATTTAAGAAGTTTCTAAGTTACTGCTAAGTTTAGGTAAACCCTCAAATTCCTAACTATTCTGCAAACTTTTTAAAGACACCAGTTAGCGTTGCTAAGCTGACCTAGTTACTAAAGAACATTCTACAAGCGTGTTTGAGACTGTCACTCCTATTTGAGCCACCTAAGTTTTACTACATGAGTCTCATTGTGCTGTTTGGTGATTTTTTTTTTGATTGTATGGTTACAGGCTGGTTCTCCATTCTTTCTCTGGCATGGCAGTGTATTTTGGGAGTGCTTATTTATATCTGTCACTACTATTTAAGCCACCCAAGTGTTACTATGTGTGCCTCACTGTGTTATTTAACAAAGACAGTAATTAATGTATTCATGAACCTAAGCATCTTTATCTTAAAAATGTTCGTTTAACACAGGTGAAACTAAAGTATCTGACATGACAGTCCATTGCTTATTTTTCTTGTCCAAATTCTGTTGCCACCCTAATTAAATTTGCCCTTTTTTATAAATTCTGTGCATCCCTTTAAAACTACCTACAGTATCAGGGTAGTTAGACACATGTTTAAGAAGTGGATGTGCTTCTTTATTAATTCTATTGCTGTTAAAATATTAAGTAATTCTTGTTTTAAAGCTTCTGTAAGTTTTTCATAAATTCAATCCTCAACATGTGCATGTAGCTAAATATATCATCCAGTTAAGCTATGAATATAAAACTTCGGATGAATTAGCAGAGGAAAACGTTTTTTTTTTTTAATTTTGTTTTCTAAATTACAGGCTGTACAATATCCTCATGGTAGACGCCCCTTAATGGTTCTCCCTGTTGATGCAACTGATTGGGAGCTTTTACAAAATTGATAATTTTTTGTAATGATTAAACTGTTATCCAGTAGTTTTTCCTTTTCTATATGTGCATTTTCACCTGCCAGGTACAATTTTTCCTACTTCTTGCCCTATCATGAGAAATGCAAGTACTTTGTCATTTGACCTAAAACGGGTGACAAGTCTGAAAGTATTTTCAGAATTATTAGACTTTTAAGTATGCACCAGTAACACTCCAAACTTTTGGGCCAGCCTTTTCTTTCAATTATGCTAATTGTATAACCCTTTGTATAAACATTTGTGCCAAGTCCTGGGAAAAATGAACAATCCTTGTTAGCGGAATATATTTTATCTCCAAGGAACTGTGCAAAATGAATATTGTTTATAATATATCTGGGGTGCATACTGTTAGCTTCTAACAAATTATTTTTATGGAATGATTTTCTAAATAATGATGTTCTTACTGCACCATCTTGAATTTTAATCATGTGCACATCAAAGAAAGCCAAAGTGTTCTGATGACATTCAAAACAAATGTTACAAATAATGCAACATGTCAAACATATGTTTCACAAAAGTATAGCATATTTCTTATTTATTTCAAAAGACAAATATTGAGGATGCAAAAATATATAAAATTTTTAAACTCATAATATATAAAAATATCATATAAAAAGTAGAATAATGACAATATGTTTTTCTAAGACCATTATAAGAGTCATTTTGAAAATCCATATAACAAAGTACCAAAGGTAAGTAGAGCTGTTAATACCCAAGTAGAGCTGTTAATACTTTCATAAGCTTTGTTTCTATCTGCTAACATTATCATTTAGAAGCACATAAGTTTAAAATTCTAGTTATGCAGACTGATTCATTTAAGCCTGATGCTTTAGTGACATTTTTCTCAGCTTCCATACCAATTTTTGATATTCTGATTTACCTTACCAATATCTCCCTGTGGGATTAATGTCTACTTTTTCCATTATGATAAATAAAAACATTGTAAACTCCTTATATATAAAGAAGTGCTTATATAAAGCATTACTTGCCTATCACTTGATGTCATAGACATGTTTATGAACTGTTTCTCCATTTTTCCTACATAGAACCCCCTCATATATAAAATAAAATGTCAGGTAAACTACAGTACTAATTTGATGATTAAAATAACCCTGTCTTCCAATAGTTTTCTCATATCCTACTACAGTGCCATATGGCCCTTCGAAAATAAATCAGCGATATTTCTAATGGCCACACATAGCCATCCTGTTTCATTCCTGCTTATCCTAAAAGTTTTATGAATCTCCAAAATATCCTTAAAGTTTACCCTTTTATCTAACTGCAATAATTCATCACCCAAATGACTTCTTAGTTCAGGTGGGAAAAGTAGGATCCAATGTCTTTTAATAATATTTCTGACTCATACAAACAACAATACCAAACATGAATATTTAAGCCTTCATTCTACTCTTTTTACTATGGTACACACTTTTTTTGTCACCACAAATGGCTCACAGTGATACAAAATTGGACTGAATTTTGCCTGCCTATTTTCAGATTTATCATCTGGATAACATATTTCCTTAAACAAATTAAGGAGTGTTATCATTACTTTCTGCAAAATTACTGTCATCAGACAACATCCTTGAAAGGCAAACCAGTTGTTCATTCTTCAAATTTCTCTTCTGATGGTAAAGGTGACAGCTTTTTTAATGTAGGTAGGAATTTGAAAAAGCATTCTTCATATAAATATTGAAAGTAAATTTGTTACTTTTGGGTATCTTGTCAACTAAAAAAATTGAAAAAGTTAATACATCCCTTGTGGATATAAGACAAGCTAAAAGTGGTCTTCCTGGGGGGTTTACAGAGATTTTATGGATATTAGGTAGCATGTAAAATGTCTGAATATGTGGTTCATCTAATATAAGCTCCAAAACTATTTATAGGAATAATACCCTCATATACTGCTACCCAGAAAAAGTTAGCTATTGTCTTTTTAAATTTCCAACTGGGATCTAATAGTGCAAAATAAAACAGAGATGCAGACAGCTGTAAAATCCAGGATAGGCCTTTACTGAGTGCAAAACACAAGCGCTTTCACAATCTAGCTTCTTCAGGTGTAACAAAGCACTTAAAACAGACACACCTATATACTCACTTCACATCACATGTCTAAAGTCATATGACTAAGCATCACTAAAACAAATTATTTAAAACTGAATTGACATAAATTTCATTCTAACTAACTAGATATAAAAGTGAATAATATTTGTGAAAGACAATGATAAAAACTTCCATAACAAGAAGTTTAAAAACTATAATACTCCTTCCTGAATAAATACATACAAATATATGAACACTATGTATCAATAAACAATATAATTTAATAACCAATTCCTAACCTAAGGAAAACAAATAAATAGTTCATACATCAAAATTTCATATATAAAAAACACATATACATATGCCTATAACTTTATCTACGGAGAGGCCTCATTTTAAGTTTCGGTCTCAGGGGAATACATTCATTCAAGCCATGTCCCTCTGTACCCATCAATTTAGTTATCCACATGTGTTTTGCACTCAGTAAAGGCCTATCCTGGATTTTACAGCTGTCTGCGTCTCTATTTTATTTTGCATTATTTGTTCACAGTTTACTGGAGTCGTTTCAGTGGGTGTTCTCTTTTTGGCAGGTTGTTTTTTGTTCTTTAGTCAGTTTTTGGCTGCCAAAGTACCCACTAAGATGGCTGAGGACATCATTACTTTGGATACTACTAATTCTACATCCTTGGAGAGAGTACACAGTAAGAAGTCAGACAACTATTTGACTGATATTAATAAGATGGAAAATCCACTTATGAACTGCTCTGCTATAGCTGTAGATAACACCAACAGTGTTCCATACGATGTTATAGCACTAAAAACTGAATTGTTTGTCCTAGAAAAAGAACTGTATAAGTTAAAAAGGAGCCAATTCGAGAAATATCATCTCGAGGTATGTTTAAGAGAACAGATCATACCTCGAGGATTACGCATACTCAAAATGCCCTCATTTCATAATGGGGACAATCAGTTATTAGAAGAATGGCAGAGGATTAATTTACAAGCCAGTTTTGGGTATTTGCGTACGTTAATCTCAGCAGCTGAGAGACAGATGGCTAATTCCTTGGGCAATATAATAGCTTTTCAGCTAAGGTTATAGATGAATATATGGAAGAAATCATGGGCTCCTTGGCACCCTATGAAAATAAACTACAGACAGTGAAAGTGGGGAAAATAATAAAAGATAGAGGCGATTTCCGTACTGGGAATATTTTCGTGTGGCCCAGGGATGAACAAGAGACTGGGGAGAGAGATTCTACTGATCCGTCACAGAGATCGGAAGTGATGATGTCAGCCACTAGAACGTAAGTGACAACACCGGTGATGATGGGCCCAGACATTAGGGGAACCACGAATATGGCGGAGGTGGCAGAGATCAATCCAGCAGCGAGTATAAATGATGTTACAACCGGGCAAGTTGACCAGGGAGCCAGGAGGAAGGTCATTGTCACGACGGCACAAATTCATCATGAAGAACGGAATGAGTTAGGAGATTCTTTGCCTGGGGATTTTTTACAACAATACAACAGATTTTCCGTTGCCGATGAAAACTTATGGTTTCAAGTCCAGCAGAGAACAGTCGAGAGGGAGAAGCACCACGAGGGGCAAGAGGAAATGGGAACAACCCCAAGAAAATCAGATGAGTATAAAAAAGGCGTTCCTGAACAACAAAAGAACTTAGTGTTGAATTTATCTGAATTTTTATTGAATGACTATCATTTATCTGTTTTATGCAAAGGGCTATCGTTTATCCCTATGAGCTACTCCTGCTATGCAGAAGTTATTTTGGATATTAAGATGCTTGCTAGAAATTTAAATTTGAAAATGCTGTATAAAGGTAATGCAGACACTAATAGTAAATGTATAGGGTTTTCTAAGCCGAGCTCTTTTATACCTAACAGTAATGCTTTAGTCAATGCTTTTGAGAAATTGTGCATACGAGATATGTATGATGCTAATGTTAAACAGGGATTTAAGCAGCACAACAATTTGAAGCAGAATATGACACGACAGGAAAGAGAAGCGTTATTAGAACTAGAAAGGAACGAACAAATTATTGTGAGACCAGCAGACAAAGGGGGTCTTATAGTGGTGTTAGAGACAGTTATAAAAATAGTATATCTGCCAGTTTACAGAATGATTCATCCTATGAAATAATAGGAGTGGAACAGATATCAGGTTATATTTTAAGAGTACGTTTGGTATTGGAAGGGCTATGTACGAATGGCATGATAGATGAGAAAGTTTTGGAATATTTTTCGGTACATAAACCTATTATACCCATATTGCAAGGCCTTCCAAAAGTGCATAAATCAGTTGTCAACCCTCCAATGAGACCAATTGTCTCCAGTAGAGATTGGTGTACTGAACCAATCTCTATTTTTGTAGAGAAACACTTGAGACCTGTTTTAGATAGCAACAAGTACGTTCTCAAAGACACGGAACACTTTTTAAGGGACTTATATGAGTTTGTTGAAGAGTATGATTCCAACATTATGTTTGTTACACTAGATGTCGTGTCCTTATTTACTGTCATTCCGAACGCAGTAGGATTGGCAGCAGTGAGGGACTTTTTAGAGTCGTATACAGAATATACACCTGAGAAAATATGTTTGTTACTCACATTATTGGGGTTGGTTTTGGAGCATAATTTGTTTTTATTTGATGAGCAGTTTTATAGGCAGTGCAGCAGCGTAGCTATGGGCACATCTTGTGCCAATAACTACGCCAATGCGGTTATGGTGAAATGGGAAGATTCATATATTTTGAATGGTCCTTTTATTCATTTACTTCCTTTTTACCGCAGATTTGTAGATGATGTCTTTATTGTGTGGGGAGGCAATGAGGAGCAGTTATCTGATTTTTTAGAATTTATAAACATGAGCACTTCATTTCTACAATTTACTCATAGGTCATCAAAAGACAACATGGATTTTTTGGATGTAGAGATAGTTAAAAGCATTGAAGGTAGAGTGTACACTAAACAATATAGGAAGGACTGCCATATAAATCATTTATTACATAGAAGCAGCGCACATCCACCACATATTTTTAAAAATGTAATAACTAATCAAGTGATGAGAGCCTCTAGGCTGAATGTGAGAGAAGAGGATTTCAGCAAGGAAGTGGAGAAAGTGATGGTGTATTTGGGAGACAGGGGATACAATGATAATACTCTTAGAAAATATGTACCGCAAGCAGTAAATAGGAGAAAAGATCAAGCCATGCCATTTTTTTCAAAGAAGTTTCACCATAGAAGTGCAAGACAAGAGGCATCCACTAATTGTAAACTCAGGATGTCCTTGAAATACACCGCTGATGTACACAAATACACTGAAATAGTTAAAAAACATTGGCAAATCTTGCTGACTGATCATGAGATAGCTGGCTTGGTTGATACAGTACCCAGATTCAGTTTTAGGAATAATAGATCCTTGAAGAGGAGACTCTGTTATCCGAGAGAGGGGCAGATAAGCATTGGTAGAGGAGGGACGAGGCCCTGTGGCAGTTGCAATTGGTGTCAATACATAGACATCAGTGATCGCTTTTACCATCCAGACTTGGACCGAGATTTTCACTTTGACATTCGAGCTGATTGTCTGAGTCGACATGTAGTCTATTTAGCCAATTGCTGTGTCTGTGCCAAATTCTATATTGGGAAGACAGATAGGAGTTTAAAGGAACGTATTAGAGAGCATGTATATAACATTAGGAAGGGCAATAAGGTGAATGCTTTAGCCAGACATGTCATAAACACTGATATGACCCATACCTTTAGATTTAGAGTCATAGCCCTGTTGCAGGAGAATATAAGAAGGGGAGACATCTGCAATAGGACAGAGAGTGTAGAAGCCATGTGGATAACTAAATTGATGGGTACAGAGGGACATGGCTTGAATGAATGTATTCCCCTGAGACCGAAACTTAAAATGAGGCCTCTCCGTAGATAAAGTTATAGGCATATGTATATGTGTTTTTTATATATGAAATTTTGATGTATGAACTATTTATTTGTTTTCCTTAGCTTAGGAATTGGTTATTAAATTATATTGTTTATTGATACATAGTGTTCATATATTTATATGTATTTATTCAGGAAGGAGTATTATAGTTTTTAAACTTCTTGTTATGGAAGTTTTTATCATTGTCTTTCACAAATATTATTCACTTTTATATCTAGTTAGTTAGAATGAAATTTATGTCAATTCAGTTTTAAATAATTTGTTTTAGTGATGCTTAGTCATATGACTTTAGACATGTGATGTGAAGTGAGTATATAGGTGTGTCTGTTTTAAGTGCTTTGTTACACCTGAAGAAGCTAGATTGTGAAAGCACTTGTGTTTTGCACTCAGTAAAGGCCTATCCTGGATTTTACAGCTGTCTGCGTCTCTGTTTTATTTTGCATTATTTGTTCACAGTTTACTGGAGACATTTCAGTGGGTGTTCTGTTTTTGGCAGGTTGTTTTTTGTTCTAGGATCTAATAGTGCTTTTATGGTAGCATGTCACATCTTGTATCAATATGTATGCTTTCCGTTTGTATGCATATGTACCTACAATACAACTGTTCCACCCTTTTCTACTTTATCAATAACTATATCCTTGTCATTAGAAACATATTTTTTCCTTTTAAGATTATGTCTAGCAAAACACTGCATACATTGATCAAAATGAAATTCTTTCATTACAGCTTTCTCAAATGCAACACTCCTATGACAAGGAAGGTTGAAGTTTGACTGCCTAAACCTGATATCTGCCAAGTATGTAGTGGAATAATTAAAAAAAATACAAATTAATCTTATGATGGAAACCTTTTAAATCTGCAACAAACTCTGGAATGGAGAACAGCTGCAGTTACTCCCCTCCACAATGGTGGCCTAGCAAGAGACCTGGGGAATTACAGACCCATAAGCCTGACCAGCCTCATATGTAAGGCCATGGAACGTATCATTATGGGCCTCATAAATAAAGATAGAGGTGACCTCCAAACCCTGGACCATACTCAATTCGGCTTCTTGAAGTGCAGATCATGCCTGTTAAATCTGGTGGATTTCTCTGAAAACATGAACAAGGCCATTGATGAGGGGAAATATGTGCACATACCATACCTCAACTTGACAAAGGCTGTCGACACAACCCCACATTCAGGCATTACCGATAAACTTAGCAAACTGACTGTAAATACCTTCGTTATAAGATGGGTTGCCAACTGGCTCACTAACCAGGCACACACTATCAAAGTGGATGACTCTACATCAACCAGCATACCTGTTGCCAGTAGGGTGCCATCAGGGTCAGTGCCAGGCCCTTTGTTATTTAATATATACTTCTCAGAAGCTCAGGTCAAAACTAGAGTTGTGGCTGAGCAAGTTTGCAGATGACTGCACATGCGGTGCAGTCATCAAATCCCCAAATGATGTAATTATACTCAGGATGGTCTCACACAGACCAGCAACTGGTTTATTAAACTTAATGCAAAGAAATGCATCATCATTTGCTTTGGCCAAAACAATGTCCCTTCACACTATCAAATCAATAATGCCTATGAAATGGTAAGGGAAATGGGCTCGCAGGTTGACCACAACCTTAACTTTGACCACCATGCATGTACCATTGTAAGGAAATCTTTCCACGTAGCTCATTGATTAATAAAGGCATCACCTTGAGAGCAAAAGTACTTATAACCCCACTATATTCGGCACTTACCCAGACCATAATTGAGTATAAAGCCCCATCCGGGATGTACCGTACTAAGCATCTAACGCAATTAGACAGACTTCAGAGGTTTCTAACAAAGAAGATCAACAGCCTCCAGCATGTGCCTTACACGGACCACCTAAAATCCCTATCACTATACTCTGTATCATATAGAGTTGTTAGGGGAGACTTATGCCTGGACTACAGACCAACTCAAGACTCAAAGCTAATGAAATAAGTGCATATCCATAAATCAAATGGGTCTAGAAATACCCATTCCAAGGATTAAATATGTCCTGCGACTTAAGCAGGACATGTTGGAGAGACAGATCTCCCAGTAACTGCCACATCCTTGGAAAAGCCTATCAATTTATGTGAAATGGAGCACTTCTATTACACTGTTGAAAAAGAACCTTGATGAGTGGATAGGGCAATGGAAATTCTTAAAGGGAATAGCACCCACAACACTCCTGGACATGGTCAATCATCACAATATCTTTGCTCTGTTCCTCATAAAACCTGTGTTTTTTCTGGATTTTGAATTCACTAAATAATGACAGGGAATTGAATTTCAGACTTCATATTCTTCAGAAAATATATGGTAACACAAAGCATTTTACTCTAGAAATTTTCTGTTTATAAGATCAATATTTGAAATGTGCCCCTATTTTTGGGGCTGTATTCCCTCATTATTGGCTTTGTCCAGGTTTTTTGTGCTAACCGGTTGAGAGCTATGGTGAGAACTGAATTCACTAAATGATAGCCATTTAAGTTTTAGTCTATCTGTCTTTCAAGCCACAGCTGATTTGGCATAGTGGTATGTTGCTCTGACTGTAGTGTACAGAGTCAAGACTTAGCAGTGAAATGCATGGTGATAACACAGCATTTTATTCTAGCAACTTTCCAAGATTATGCAAGCAATGTTTAAAATGTGTCCCTAGTTTTGGGGCTTTTGCCCCCCCCCCCATACCTTTTTGGCTTTTTACAGATTTTTTGTGCTTTAAGGTTGAGAGATACAGTCCCTTGCGTTTTTAATAGCACAATAGTTAGTTTACTTGCTTTTGATGCAAAAGACTGTGGGTTCTACTCCCACAGTATATAGTTGCATTACTGATACTGTACTGTGTTGTACTTTTAAAGGGGGTAGATGCTGCAGTCCTGAGAATGTCCTCTTTGGTGGAGAAACCTAGTAATGATGAACCTGTTATTAGTTTGCCATCCATTCCCTATTGCAATATTACAAGCTTATCATTTTTTAATGTAGCATAGGCAATTTATTCCTCAAGAGCAACAGACACTTTATTTGTAGATGAAACAATGAAATATAAAGTTGTTTGCAAGCAGCAACCTCTTCATTAGTTACAGATCTCTTTAATGTGGAATTATTTAGATGACTTACTTCTGCAGAGATTGTGTATATTTACTGATACTGGTGGATTGTAGAAGCTTGAGTAGACTTTTGCGATGGAAATGTTCTGAAGTGAGCAGTTTTGTCATTATTGGTTCATGCATTTTGTTTCATTGTTTACTGGAAAAATGTTCAAAACAATAAATTTGAAATGCCTCAACTATACTGTATTATACAAGGAATATAATTTAATACAGCCAGGAAGGTGTATCAAAGAACACATGTATGTTTCCTGTGCAAGGGGCCTAGGATTTGAAAACAACCCAAAGTTAAGATTTATCTTCCACTGGCCAGATGTATTTTCTTTGAATGTGGGTTTCGATGCTGTTTCAATGAATGTGAGTTTCAAGGGCAAAGAAGTTTTAATGCTAAGTCTATTTTCATTGTGAAACTGCATTGCTTTATCAGATATCTATTAGTGTCCCGCTCACCAGACTGAGTAAGGAGAAGGTCACAGTAAGCTGCCTGTCGGGCGCTAGAATCCGCCACATAACGCAAGCACTCAGGTCTCTCAACAGCAGGTACAAGTACGACTCAGTCATTGTCCACGCTGGTGTCAACGACCTGAGACGTACCTCCTTGGACTACATGAAAAGAGACATTGAGGAGCTCTCTGATTATGTAGCCCAGGCAGGTATGACCCTGACCTTGAGCAGTATCCTACCTTCACCTAGAATGATGCCACAATACAGTGATAAGATGATCAGCTTTAATAATTGGCTTAAATTCTGGTGTCATGCAAAGGGATCAATGTCTGTCTGCCTGGGATGACATGCTGGACAAGCCACGCTGCTCGCAAGGGACGGCTTGCACCTGTCACCCTAGGCTTCGGATATTGGCAAAGGCTCTTGCCACCCCCATAGTGCCTTTTTAGGCAAGGCTCAAATTCTAAACCTACCACCCTAGAACACAAAAAGTAAAAAACTAAGGGTAATGCTGCTCAATGCCAGAAGTCTCAATCTCAAGATGCACGCACTGAGGCCCTTCTCAGTATGGAGAACATCGATGTCTGTGCTGTGACAGAAACCTGGTTCAAGGCTCCTGAGAGCACCCCAGCACTATCAGGTTTCACCTCATATCATGCGTTCTGGCCCCAAAATCCGGACAACACCAAGAAAGGAGGGGGGGTGTCCATATTCATAAAGGACACCCACACCTCAAGGTTGGTGGCAACGCACGATGCATCGGAGACCATCCAGGTGCAATTAACCATAGGCAAGACTGCTCTGCAATTTGTAGCATGTTACAGGCCACCCTCTCAAACTCAGGAACCTCACATGGCCTTCCTGAAAACATTGGAGGGGATAAATGTATCTCCAAACACCATCAAACTAGGTGACTTCAACTACCCTAATATAGACTGGGAACACTACTCAAGCCCAAACACTCTAGCCCAAAGGTTCCTGGAGTTCATAAACTCAAATGCCATGGAACAACTAGTCACCATCCCCACAAGAGGAGAAAACATACTTGATCTCATCATCACGAACATGAGATCACAATGTTCAACACCGGAAGTATACCCCTCACTGGTGAGATCAGATCATAAACTAATCTCGCTGGAGGTCCTCATCCGCCCCACCTGAAATAAAAAGACCACAGTGAAAACTTCTCAAAAGCCGACTTCACACTTCTAAAAACTAGTGTGGTCTCCTTTAAGGCCCCTGAGCCAGTGGTAAACATTACTCAAACTGCTGAATCACTTACAAATGCCTTCTACCAGCACCTACAGGACTGCATGGATCAGGCAATCCCAAACAAAACTAAGACTCTTTGTACCAAAGGCAAGCGTCCAGTCTGGTGGACCCCAGCCATAAACAAGCTCTACAACAAAAGGAGGAAGCTACTACAAGATAGAGCAAAATCCTTGAAAGGTAAGACACCTTTGATCATTATAAGTAAAAACTAAGAGCTCTCATAAAATCATCCAAGGCAAATTTTGAGAGAAAAATCACCAAGGACTCAAAAGACAATCATAAGGCCTTCTTTAGCTATGTTAGAAACCTAGGAGGAAACTCCCAGATATGCTCAGAATTAGTTCAAAATGATGTGAAGATTACTGAACCTACACACATTGCCAACATACTGGCTGACAGGTTCAGTGCAAACATCTCCCCCCCCCAAAAGGAGAGATATCTATACCAGAGGATTGTAGCCCCCCAAACATCTCCAACGCCCAGGTGAGAACTGCTCTCTCCAAAGCAAAAAACACAGCATCCATGGGACCGGATGGTGTCCCCGGCTGTGTGCTCCACGAACTCAATGAGGAATTAAACCCGCAGTTAGGACAGCTGTTTAATTTTAGCCTCACCTCAGGATACGTACCCAAGGAGTGGCGCACGGCGACTGTGGTCCCACTTCACAAGGGCGGTGCCTCCACCGACCCTGGAAATTACCGTCCCATTAGCTTGACAAACCTTATCTGCAAAGCCATGGAGAGGATCATAATGGAACTCATAAATAAAGACATAGGGAACTTGCAGACTTTGGATCCAACCCAGTTTGGCTTTGTCAAAGGCAGATCATGCCTTTTAAATTTGGTTGACTTTTTCGAGACAGTCACCAAGGCCATTGATGAGGGAAAGGCAGTCCATACAGCCTACCTTGACCTGGCAAAGGCCTTCGACACAATACCCCACTCAGGTATCATCGAAAAACTCATCAGCTTGAATGTAAACCCATACATCACAAGATGGGTTGCAAACTGGCTAAGTGACAGAACCCACAGGGTCAGAGTTGCTGGAGCCATGTCAGACTCAAAGCCTGTCACAAGTGGTGTCCCACAGGGCTCAGTCCTGGGTCCACTCTTGTTCGGCATCTACTTTTCTGAAGTACAAGCCAACGCAGGAGGGTTATGGCTGACAAAGTTTGCAGATGACTGCAAACTGGGCGCCATAGTCGAAAACACATCTGGCACAGATATCCTTCAGAAGGGCCTCACAGAAACGGATAACTGGTGCCAGAGCCATGGCCTAAAGTTAAATGCCAAGAAATGCATAGTCATACCCTTCGGGAAAAACAAGGTTACCCCTAGCTACCATATAGGTGGCAATCCACTGAGCACAGAAGAAGTCATTAGGGATCTGGGGACCCAGGTTGACAGTAGCCTTTCGTTTGACACTCATGTTGCTAAAGTAGTTAGGAAAACCTTCTACATTGCCCACCTGATCATGAAGGGATTCACATCTAGATCAAGGGAGGTCATCGTCCCCCTGTACTCATCACTCATTGGACCTATGATTGAGTACAATGCCCCATTCGCAATGTATCTGACCCGACACCTGCAGCAGCTGGAAAGGCCCCAAAAGTTCCTCACCAAAAGGATAAAGGGTCTCAAAAATATGTCTTATGCTGCCCGACTGAAAGAACTCCAGCTCTATTCAGTCTCATACCGCTTGCTCAGAGGTGACCTGTGCCTGACATATAAGGCCATGTCAAACCCTGATTTGATGAATATGATTCACCTCAAAAAATCTAGATCCTCAGAACCACAAGGGCGGAGACTTAAACCTTGACATGGTTATTAATAGAACGTGCTGGAGGGACAGATTCATCACCCAGAGACTCCCTATGCTGTGGAACAAAATCCCGGTACATGTGAGGCAGAGCACCTCGCTGGCCTTGTTCAAGAGGAATCTTGACCAATGGATGGGAGATCGCAGATATACCCCAGGGATTACTTCAGTGTCACTGCTTGACAGAGGCACAGCAAAATAATAGGCATAGTTTTATTCAAACTAAAGGGGTGGCGAAAGCCAAATAACTATGGGCTAGGCTTATAAATGCCCTTGGGCAGATAGCCTAGTATGAACCTATGAACCTATGAACCTATGTGTGTGTGCTGTAAAATGTAAAATAAAACTTTTAAATGAAATCCAAATCACTGTAGAAGTAAAGCAGTATGCACATTACAGTGTTTATGGTAAATGGGGCAAAATAGTCAAGTAATGGGACATTGGAATAGCTGCAGGGGGGCAGCCCTATTCGACCATGGTTTTCTGAGGGGGGGGCAGCAAACTTAGCCCCGGATGAACTATACCTCTCAACTGTCCAGATTTTTCTAGAATGAATAGATTTTTGCTTCTTATTTTTGGTTTGTTCCTCATAACATTTGTGGTTTTCTGACAAATCATTTAGGAATGAAGTCACTAAATAATGACATACATTTCCCCAGATTCAGCAAGCAGCCATGCAGAAATAAGTTATTCCTGCATGGCAGGGACCTTCCTGTGCAGCACGGCAGCATGCCATGCATATGTATGAAGGCAAGCTGCCATGCTGTAAAACGGACATGGTTCTGTTTACGAGTGCAGGGGGTGTGTCTGAGAGCAGAGTTCTCACAATACATATGCCCCCTGCACTCCAGAATCACCATTCAGCAATTTAAGACAAGCGAGAATGCTTGTAACACCTCCAACCCATCAGGGTACGAAATCCGGACAAAGCCATAAGGGACAATTGTCCCTACCAAGCCATAAAGTTGATAGAATAACAGGTTTAGCATAAGTATATAGCGTACACCTCCCAACCTGTCAGAGTAAGGAATCTGGACAAAGCCATAAGGACAATCATCCCACAAAGCAGAAAGTTGATAGAATAACAAGTTTAGCAATAGCAGGGATATTTTGAAGGGTACAAACAAAAAAAAACACAACATTTTTTTTTTAAAATTCAATACATTTTAAGCATAGCTGCGTGGGTGTGCCCATTGCTTAGCTATGCTTAGTCCAGCTTAAACAGCACAAGAAGTTAAATAGCAAGAGACATCCAACCTAAGCATTGCTGCAATAGTGCAGTGGGTAGAGCATGCACTTTTCAAGCAGCCATTCCCTGTTCAATCTCCAATGTAACCAATTTGCATTTTACATGTGAAAGCAGTACATAAACATTTTTTTTTATAATTAGCTTTGAAATAACATAATATTTGTTAACCAGAGTACTGTAGTAGGTCCAGATGTGAGATGTCAGTGTAATAAAGTTTTGAAACCCCCATAAAAACACAAGTGCCACATACAGTATAGTCACACATGAATAAATGTAATGAAAGCGTATTGGGGGATGTCAGGGACAGTAAACAGATTTCTAATGTGTAATGAATGATGAATGAATCCCATACTGCAGATAGTGTATAAAAAAAATAAGCAATGCTAAGCATTGCACAGCTCTGCTTACCGGGTGTAAGCATTGTGTAACTATGACTGCTAAGCAATGAGTAGCCCAGCTAAGTGGATTTGCCCATTGGTAAGCAATGCTGAACCTGCCCCTTTAAGCACTGCCAACCTTAGCTAAACAGGTTTGCCCGTAGTTTAACTTAGCTCAGCATATTCAAAACTGTCCAATCACAGCAAAGGGTGGGAAATTGGCCATATTTATACTCGACAGGTGGGAATATAGCTCATAATTGGTTGCAGCTTCCCACTGAAGGCAGTATTGCAATAGTTGGTGAGGGCATTCTCTTCTGGGCTCAGCACTGGGGCATGCTCTTCTGGGCGCAACGCTGGGGCATACAGGAGTCCAAGATCATGATAGAACTCCTAGTAAAGAACCATGATGAGAAACTGCTGCAGGGCCAGTACCAGGGCTCCCAATATAAAGCAGAAGCCTGGGACTGTCTCGCCCACAATCTCACCAGTGCCACTGGTATCACTCGGACTGGTGAGCAGGTCCGGCACCACTATGCCGACTTGAAGCAGAGAAAGAGGGAGGTCTTGAACCAGTGGGTCCAGGAAGCAAGGCAGTGGGTGATGTCTCAGCAGTGTGTAAGTATCCATATTAATAACTGTTTACTAAAGTCCAGCCTGTGTATGTGATGGATAGGTATGCCTAAATATTTCTCGCACAGTGATAGTTATCCCACTCCACAAAGGGGGAGCCACCACGGACTCCGGGAACTACCACCCCATCAGCCTGATGAGACTGGTCTGCAAGGCCAAGAACTTCGCAGATGACTGCAAACTAAGAGCCATAATCAAAATTCCTAATGATGTGACATGATGACATCCTACAAAAGGGTGTCATTGAGGCAGAAGCCTGGTGTCAACGCCATGACCTCAAGCTCAATGCCAAAAAGTGTACTGTCATCCCCTTTGGTAAAAACTCTGTACCCAAAAACTACCACATAAGCAATAGTCTAACACCAAAAGTATAAGAGACCTTAGGACACAGGTGGAGAGTAGTCTCTCCTTTGATAATCACATCATCACAGCAATCAGAAAATCATTCTATGTGTCACACCTTATCACAAAAGGTTTCTCAACCAAGAAAAAATAAGTCATGGTTCCCCACTACTCATCACTCCCTAGACCCATTATACAGTACAACGCCCCTTTCGGTATGTACCTAACAAGACATCTACAACAACTGGAAAGGCCGCAGAAATGCCTCACAAAGAGGATTACCAGCTTCAAACAGATGCCCTATACAGACCATCTCAAAAAACTCCAGCTTTACTCCATTAGATATCGCCTACTCAGAGGCTATCTCTGCCTAACATACAAAGCTATGTCAAACCCAGAGCTGTTGGACATGCTCCACTTAAAGAAATCCCAGTCCCTCTGAGCTACATGGTCTAGGGTCCTAAACCTTGTCACCACAATAAACAGAACATGTTGGAGGGATAGATTCCTGTCCCAAACACTTCCCATACTCTGGAACAAACTACCTACCTATATCAAGCACAGCTCCTCATTAGCACTCTTCAAGAAGAATCTTGATGATTGGATGGGAAATAGGAAATTCACCCCAGGGATCACTTCTGTGGCTCTGCTCAACAAGGGCACAGGAAAATAATTTTCCTTGGGTGTCGAAAGCCAAGGTACCTTTTTGGCTAGGCTTATATATGCCCTAGAGGACCAATAGTCTAGTACCTACCTATAAACATATTCCCTTTACAGCTGCAGCTAAGTGGGCTGTGAATTAGGAAGCCCATTCTAGCAGGTTGCAAAGGCTGCATCACGAGGCTGGTGAGTAACAATACTGTTTGTAGTAGTCATAAAAAATAAATATAAAGTAATAGAAAGTCACCTGGCAGTATAAAAACTGTGTATGGGTTGTACTGAATAAACCAGACAATATGACAATAATAGTCCCATATATGTCATATTTCAATAAAACCGTAACTGCCTGGCAATAAAGTTCTAAATCCTGGACTGGTTGTGTTTACTCTGGTATTGTATGGCATTTATTGTTGCAGTCTCTGAATAGTAATGTTGTGTTAACCACTGTTACCCACACTGTGCTACATAAAAAAATATGTCTAGGAATGTCTGTACAAGACTGTTGTAAGTACAAGGTCTGATTGTACAAACAAGAGTGACTTAGACATAAAACACGAAAAGAACAGACAGCAGTTTCTAAATAGCTCAATCTGATGAAACTCAAATTGTTGTATTTTTAGCACACACAGCCATGGTTTGAATCCTGGGAGTGGTAGTAGTAAGCTGTATGCATAATCATACCTGTCAACTGTACAGATTTTTGCAGTGTGTCCAGATAATTGGCTCATATGTTAGGCCTCTTCCTTTGTTTCCCTGGCAAATCACTAGGATGATCCCAGAATTTTAGTCACTAAATAATGACATACATTTGATTTTCAGTCCTCAAATCCTTCAGAAAATGCATGTTAAAACAAATCCTGTTACTCTAGCAACTTATAAGAGCAATATTCAAAATATGCCCCTATTTGTACCCCAATGTTGTCAAGCTTTGACTAGAGTGTGTGCATTAAGAGATTGAGAAGTATGTGCATAATATTAACTAGGAATCGGGGAATATGTGTAGAAACAGTCAGGTAGTGTTAACAAACATTCCCTCCACAGGTCTACCATGTAAGAGAAGTCGAATTTAGCTATAAGACAGTTGAAGTATACACTGTGTACAAACATACCACTGCCCAAACCAAGGCCATAGAGTATTGTAATAATACCTGTACAGCAATGATCATTAAAGTTTTGAGTACTACAGGGATATATAAGCTGTTAATTGACACTCCCCACCATATCTGCAACAATAATCTAAACACACAAATCAATGGGTATATTTACACCAAACCTACTGTTGGGACATATGCCCTATTGTTCAACAAATATTGAAATCTGTTTCTATTAATGTTCCATGCTGAAACACTATCATTGGTGGCCTCTTGCTATTAATGTAACCTGCATGCTGTTGTAATGGCCACTGTGGTTCCATATATGCATGTGTTCTGTTTGCTATGCAACTGTTCGAAATCTGGTGTTTTGGGTTAATGGGAATATCTATGCATGCTGTTATAACTAATCCTGGATTGTGTTGACTATTACTAACCTACATATGTTCTAAAACTGCAACACCATAGCACGTTTGAGAAGGCCAGTCCCAGTGGACCCATCTCTCCCACCTCATCTGACCATGGCACCAGGCCCCAGCAGGTCTGGGAACCACCCCAGGATCTCCTCGTCCATTGGTCCTGCACCACCTTTGGCTGGAACCGCCTCAGAAGATGAGGCTTGTCCCACCCCTGGGAGCAGGCGTAGGCAGGATCCTGTTACCCAAATTCAGGTTCGGGGATTAGTGCGTAGCGAGCTCCAAAGGGAGTTTGGAGATCTGCTACTCCAACTTGAGGGCTGCATGGTGCAATTAAAGGGTCAGCCTGCCCCTCCTGCTCAGCTCCCAGCACAGCCACCTTTGGGGCCGTGAAGGTGCAGTGGTGAATGCCCATGGGTGGGATCTTCAGTCCCACTGTTTCCATTTGAGGGCTCATGGGCTTCCGATTTCCAAACACCCTTCCCCGTCCAAGGTGTTTACCCCCCACGTGTCATATACTGCCCCTGTATGCTGTCTTGTCTATCTTGTCTGTGTTCTGACCCAACCTACCTACCAAATATACCTACTATCCCTTCCCAACATCCCACTCTCAGTCTGAAGAAGCATTCTCTTGAACATGAAAGCACTCACTTGTTTTATTTTTGTCTGTTGTTTTTTAATAAACAGTCAGTTTCCATCATCGTAGTGTTGCCTCTTGTGTTTACCTATGGATTTTGATTGTTTACTCTTTAGAGACACTTTACCCTTGACTGCTCTACCTTGAACTGTACACACATCACCAACACAGCCAGGGCACCTACATACTTACACACACCACATCTGCACAGCTCAATTGTTAAAGAACCCCATAATACACATATATGATGTCAACCAAACGTCTCAGCCTAGGCCTCTGGCAAACCCACCACACACCCTATGCAGATGATGATACCCGTGACACATCCCTGTCATCCATACCATTGATGCAGGGACATGCTAATATGGTTCTGATGCACAGGGTAAATGTACTAAGGTTTAGCAACATAATGCTGTTTAACGTGTTTTCAGCTGGACTGTGTAATGCTTACATGTCAGGGTGTGTAGCTGTCCAGCCATGATGCATTATAGCTGTTATTAACACTGACTGACTGTGGTCTCCATAATGTATTCTGTTTGTGTTGTAGGTGTCTATGTGTCAGCAGGATCTTGGTCTGCTGTCCTTTCCTACAAGGGGTAAGGCATTGTGGTAACACATTGACTGTGCCATATCCTGGGTACAGTTGAACACAAGTAACAGGTCTGTATAACAGTTACTGCATGTGCCACATGGCTGATAGGTCTGAGGGGTGTATACAGGTGAGTGCATGGTGGCTGATGTCAGCAGCTGTTCTACAGTGGACAATGGTAAGTGTAATGGGTGGCACACACCATATGTTTGTGAATAACACACACACACACACACACACACACACACACACACACACACACACACACACACACACACACACACACACACAGGCGTTTTTGCTGATGCAATACACAGAGAATACTGTACCCATGGATGTACTTAATTTTGCAGTGAACTCATTTTGGCCTGTGTAATTCCACCAAGACAAATAGTCAAAACATCACATCAGTAAATAATCAGTCTGCCATTTTAATGTCATTGATGATGGTACTGGCAGAGTATATGTCCTCTTACCCAATGTAGATCAATCCTGGAGTTGGTAGATATAGGTGTGCTGGTGTGGGTGGCACAGCCCCCCCCCCCCATTTGGAGGGTGTGGGGTGGCATAGAACCACACATAGTGTGATTAAGAACTACTTAACTTGTTAACATAAACTGTACAGTATAACAGCAGACTAAGTGGGGGTATACGCACAATAACCCCAATGTGGGTGGTGTGCCCACAACAACCACACCCAACTATATATACCAACTCTCGTATTGCTGTATAGGTGTACAATGGGGAAGAGGGCATTTACATATCCACTGCTAGTTTTGATGGAATGAATTTCCACAAGATGATTCCTTTGAAATGTTACCTTTTGCCAGTTTGTTCTTGGGCAAATGATCTCCTGGGACATATATTTTCTGCAAATGATCTCTTAGGACATATATTTTCTGCAAACTGAAGTAGATCCCTTCACATACACACACGCTTACTTTGCTACACCAAGAGTAGAACCCCTACCTAGGTACTTAGTGCTATTAATGTGTTTAGCCTTAAATGCACACACCACAGAGCTTTTAGGATGAGGTGTGTCCCAAGTTTCCTGTTAAGTGAAGAACATCACCAGGGCTTGTACAGTATCTTAATAGGGGATGTACTGTGTGTTAATGAACAATACATAGTATGACATACTGTTATATACACATTGACAAACACATACAGTCATAGACACATTTGACAGACCTGGGTTTAGAAGTGCTAACTACCTTGTCAGTGAGTCCATACTGTTAGGGAGTTTTTGCACACAGTGCATGCATCATTGGACAGGATAGTGTAATCAGTTACTTGTATGGTTGATGGTGACAGCGGTCCTCATACAGTGGACCTTGGGACATGTACTGTGGGTACCATGGTGTAAAGACAGTATACCCAGCACTCACACCCCACATTGGATATTGTACTCACTGAAATGCTTGATAAAGCTCTGGTATACCCACAATCACACATTGACCAGGTTTACAATACAAACCCTTGGCTATCTAATCAGTGATACTACAGGGATATGCATTAATTGCACATGCCACAGGGATAGTAGGATGAGGGTTTGTCATGGCTCTCCTAATGTGAACAACATTACCATCCCTTATAATGTATGGCAAGGTTTATTGTATTTGGGGAGTTGTAGTGGGTGAGAAGGCCCTCAGAGAATTTTCAACTACAAGTTTACAAAGACACAGATACTGTTATACTCAATAATAAACACAAATTTCTCAGGTGTGTAGCAGGCTAATGCCCATGGAGAGATGAGAAGAGTAGGACATGTGAGCACACTGGTACTGTGCCACCTGACATTTGTCAGCAGGCCATCTATCACATGATGCCACATGAGTGATCCCCAGGGTGACAGTTAAATTCAACATCCACACCCCTGTTTTTTTTTCTTGACGAGGGCCAGTGAGGTGCTCCAATTGACATGTGTGCAACATATATTGCATAACATGGCCAGTGTCTAGGTTAGGGACCTGTACCCAAACATGTTCTGTCAACTGTGGTAGTCAGTTTGAGGTATACTTGGCATGTGGTGGATACAGAGTGGGGTTTCCTAGCTGTGGCATTCATAAGACAGCTGGGCAAACATGTAAGTGTCAGTCTAGCAGAGATTGCCTCTAAGCATCCAAGATGAATACCTGACATCTGCACATCTGTACAGAGGACAGACAGAAAGTAACTAGCCAACAAACAGGTTATGCATTAGGATGAATATTCTGACAGATAGACATCTGAAACTGATAGGTATGCCATTACTACATGACAGCAGTCCTCAATGACATGTCCCAAAAACATAGTAGTCTACAGTTAATATCAACATATCAGATCAATATCCAATAGGAGATGCATAAAAGCATACAGGTCAAACACCAAGAACACATTAGTCAGTACACAGAGTACAGATTTGCATGCAGGGGTCTATGGTTCCAGTACTACAATTTGCAATCTACTCTTACTTGGAAAAGCACTGTTAAAAGTGGTAATGTAATGATACAATACATGCATGTGTGACTCCATATAATCTGGGATAATACCCAGGTATGAAACATATACAAAGAGAAAGATTGTGGCACTACCCATGTATACTCAAGTGCTCCATACAGTATACTCACACCCCTTTCTACTGTAATGACTGTATATAGAAACAGGTTATATACATGGAATTAAATACACTAATTAAAGATGTCAGTACCCTGGTATTTTATCATACATGAATGTGATCACTGGTTACCAGAGCTGAGCTATGCTTAGCAGGTGTAAGCATTACTTAAATGTAAATGCTAACCAGATTTGTGCACTCTTAAGCAAAACCTACATGGTGTAAGCACCTATACATTTAACCATATGCTAGAAGCGCTTACTGTCATGCAAACCAACGCAAACCCACTTAAAGCTTCTCAAAACTGCATTAACCACTCTGTATCCAACAGTCCTTATTCCGCCTAGCAACAAAACAAACATCCCTTGCAGGTCTTGAACCCAGGACCCTATACACTATATTCACAGCAATTAACCACTAAGCCATCTGAATTGTGAAGATGTCTGTTGTTTTTTAAATATATAATTCAGTACACATACTGAATAGTAGTGAACAACTGCTCAGACTACTACAATTGTTTAGTACCTGTAAGTGAAAAATGTGTTGAATCAGTAATGTTTGTATATGTAAATATACACATATCATATTAATATGGTGGAATACATCTGAGAAGGTATATACAACACTCATGTTTGCACATAAAAGGATATATATATATATCTATCTATATATATATATATATATATATATATATATATATATATATATATATATGTATATATATATATCTATGTTTATATGGGTCCATGTCAGATGGACGAAATGCCAGAATGCCGATGACCACATCACTAAGATGACATCGCCGACAACAGACATCCCTGACAAAGGCGAGTAGTGCAGAATGGGAGTTATTCCCATTCCTTCACTGTAGTGCGATCTCAGACTTGTTATATTTAAGTAGTGGGCTGGGGTGCAGGGGGCTTGCCTCCCTGCTATACACATTTTAATGTGTTTTTTGTATGTATTATGGAAACAAGAATGTATTCCATTCAGTAATACTTAGACTTACTGTTGTTGGGGATGTCTGTTGTCGGTGATGTCGTCTCAGTGATGTGGTCGTCCACATTCTGGTGTTTCATCCATATGACATGGACCCATTTATACATATGATATATATATATATATATATATATATATATATATATACATATATATATATATATATATATATATATATATGTGTATATAAATATTCATACACACACACACACACACACAGACACACACACACACACACACACACACACACACACACACACACACACACACACACATATATATATATATATATATGTGTGTATATAATGTGTGTGTGTATATATTTCTCTCTCTCTTGCTATATATATATATATATATATATATATATATATATATATATAAATATATATATATATATATATATACATGAAAATATATATACATATATATATATATATATATATATATATGTGTGTGTGTGTGTGTAGTGGAGTCATACCTTAGCACCATAACTCTCAACCTGTTACTGTTAGTGCAAGGGAATTTAATGTATGCATTGCAGTTATAAATCTAGAATATTGCTATAGTGACAGGGATTGTGTCAACATACATGTTTGAAGGAAGGCTCTTCTGAAACTGACATGTACCCATCAGTTACTGACAGACATCATAAAATCATCATAGTGAAGTACTACACAAATCAAAGTAATGATCCTATGGAATACAGAAGCAATATGAGCAATAAACATGGACAGTCTGAAACAATCCGGTCAGTCAGGAGGTATACACAGAACACCTTAGAGCAAGAAATGTGGAAGAAGCATGACAAAGGGGATGTTTAGATCCATAAAGATGGGGATATATCAGAAATACTGGGCTAGATAAGCTCACACAGTTAATGCATTCCCACCCTCCTGTCTGTCCTAAGGCACATTAACTGGAGGAGCTCAGATCCCAAGCCACATATTTCACACTTGTTAGTGACATACATCTTCACACCAGCCAGTGCTTTGTCAGAAATACACAACACATATGGTGGATACGCAACAGTACATCTGACAAATATTTGGACTTAACATCACATTAGGGTAAATACACTGCACTGCTAAGCATTTCACCAAGCACTGTCTACACTACAGGCAGATTGCCACAACACTAACCCAATTTACCTATGGGGGAATACACATGTAATTGCAAATATAGCAGGCACTACAGCCATGTAACAGCATGGCGTAAAAGACACCAGTGTGAAAGTGCATACCCACAACCGATCTCAACACAGTCACAGTCACATTCACATAATGTTAATCCTAAGTAATAGTACAGTCGATGGCCTGTATGAACAAAAGTCATCATCATGTTTGCCACTCACACACTAACCCTACATATACTGGCACAATTAGAGTAGTTTGACACCTGACTGTGGTATGGGACATGTCTGGCCCTACAAATATATAGACTGATAGGGTATCAGAAACTGGAGCAGCATGCACTGTCAGAAAGAACAGGACCAAGAACACTGACATCTACCCTAGTCTGTACACAGGTCAAATAACTTGATCACAATACACTGCTACATAATACAGACATTCTGTCAACAATCACCATAAGTACACATACCTCACTACTGTACAGACTACCACACAATATCCAGGTTTTGTCCACAACTATTAGGCCTCCTTTACATTACATGTCTGGCAGTCTGATATATCAATCACTGGCTTGATATCAGGAATTATGTCACTAAATAATGGTACACTGTGCATATCCACCTCTTACTGCATTACATATGAACAAATGGTGACAGACTTGGGGGGCAGAGGCACAAACACAAGGCCAATATTGATATATTTCAGTTATAAACTGAGAACATTGATGGTGTAACAGGGTTTATTGTGACATATCTCTTCTGAAGGATATGAAGTTTGTAACACACATGGATGTTACCATGCTACTGCATTTATGAAGACAGAAAATGTGTGAGTAACACACCAAATCTCAGGCTCCAAACTCGGGACAGTCTGCAGATAGCCCTACAGGTGAGAGTTTTCTCAACCACATAACACTGCCATGCCAGACTTTAAAATATGCAGAACAGCCATATCCACACAAACCTGTTAAACTAACATTACTTCAAATGTAGAATAGCAATACTTATATTTTGTCTGCATGTCTGGAACATCCCCCTCCAGTTTTATGGCTTGTCTCCACAGTGTTTGTTGTAAGAGGTATTTGCAACTACCCTCTGTGATGCTGTTTGTCACACACCCACATGCAGTCCTGCTCACAGTGAGGGAGAAGGGCCAACACCTACTTGCACTGCTAACTTATAGGGGTGTGTTCCCTGCAATTGGATATAGGAATGATGCCACAGGTATTCCACATGCAATTATCAAGTGTAGGACTCCAATTCATGCGCAGGCCATCAACTTATCATGAGCATTACTTACTGCAGTCAAGCTGATGCCTGTGCAAAACAGATGCATTTTCCCACATCTACCAGAGAGGGGGTGAGAGAGAGTGGAAGAGATAAAGAGCCAAGTGTGTTTGTGTATGATCTGTGGGTAGAGAGAGGTCTCTGGGTATTATAATGGTTGCCTATATATAAATGTATTACTGTGTATTGTCTACAACAACTTCTATGGTGTTTGACAACTGTTGGCCTTGTAATGTGATATTGGGACATATGGGTCCTCAATATGAAAATGTAGCAGTACCCACTCTGCAATGCATCCTGTTATTTACACAAGCACACCAACAGCCACACAGAATACTGATGACCCACACACACACACTTGTCAGAATGAGTTTCAAACCCCTATCTAGCTATGTATTGGTACTATACTGTTACACAGTTATCGCAAGTGTCACAGCAGTTAGATGTTGGAGAGCTGTCCAAAGGTATCTTTGAAGGTGAGTGACATCAGCTGCAGTTCTAAAGGAGGAGTGAGATTAAGTGCAGTAAGTGTGAATGACCACAAAACCAAGTATCAACATAGACTCACACACACTCACACACAAACACACACATTTTCACAGCTGACAGGACCAGGATTAGTACTCCTACCTAACTAGTTTGCTGTAGTATGGTATTACACAGTTATCGCAAGTGCCATGGAAGTTATATGTTGGAGAATTGTCCAAAGGTATCTTTGAAGGTGAGTGATATCAGCTGCAGTGGTAAAGTAGGAGTGAGGGAAGTGCAGTAAGTGTGAATAACTACAAAAGCAGGTGTCAGTATAGACTAATACACACTCACACACATTTTCATAGTTGCCGGGACCAGGAATAGAACTCCTACCTAACTAGTTTGCTACACCATGGTATTACAGAGTTATAGAAAGTGCCACGGCAGTTATATGTTGAAGAGCTGTCCAAAGGTATTTTTGAAGGTGAGTGACATTAGCTGCAGTACTAATGGAGGGTGAGGGAAGTGCAGTAAGTGTGAATGACCACAAAAGCAGGTGTCAACATAGACTCAAACACAAGCACACACATTTTCATAGTTGCCAGGACCAAGATTAGAACTCCTACCTAACTAGTTTGCTACACTGTGGTATTACACAGTTATCGCAAGTGCCACAGAGCTTATAGAGCAGAGGGTTGGCCAAAAGGTTATTTCAAGGTGACTGACAGCAGGAGTGGTAACATGGACAACGGAGGTGCAGTGTGTGTGAATGGGCCATCAACCAATCCTCTGGAAACACACACATACACACACAGTTACACACAACTTTACATTTGATAGGACTGAGTATACAAATGCTACACGAATACTGTTTTTTACTATTGTGTTGCACAGTTATCACACACACCACAGACGTTATAGGGCTGAGGGCTACCAAAAGGAATGTTTACAGTGATTGACACCTGCACATCATGCGATATTGGCCAATTGGATGTGTAGTGTGTGGGACAGGCCTTATAATGGAATTTTATCTGTCACTGTCTGTCTCTCTCTTCCCCACATCTGTGTGTGTCTATGTTTGACATATTATAGTGAGTTGGCCTTGGATATGTGTGAGTATTCCTATTCAGTGTGTGTGTGTGTGTGTGTGTGTGTGTGTGTGTGTGTGTGTGTGTGTGTGTGAAGCATAAATTGTGTACAATTTGGTGTGTGCACATAGACATCTGCAAATGATTGATATTTATAGTCCACTGTGTTGTCAGACATGGACTTCATTTCTCTAAGTGTAGGAACATGTCCAGTATGACCTTCTTTATTGTGTGTGTGAATCCATTCCACATAGGGTTGTACTCCAGGATTGTTTCTGCAGGATATCTGAAGATAGGCTGACAATATGGAGTCACAATAGGTGGGTACTGTAAATATTGCTGTCTGTGCTGTTTATGTTACATTGTTGGTGTTAGCAGATATATTCAGACATGTGTACTGTTTTGCACTGTGATATATTATGTAATCAACTACTGGCAGATATAATTATTTGCTCACAGTTATTTACTGTGAAATACAAGATGAATGAAGCTGAGTCCAGTAATGCAGTCCATAGCCTACACATTCTTGCACACTCCTGCCATTCTGGAGGGGTAGCTGCAGACACTTGCTGATGGGTCTGTGTAAATGGTCCAGCACCTTGGTAGTAATGGTGGCTGAGGATCCCCTTGTTGCACATATATCAGGTTAACAGAATGGCCATATCCTGCTGTCCATACCTCTCAGCTGTACAGATTCACCCAGGTTACCCAGAGGCAGTGCTCATATATCTGGTCAGTTCCCCTTCACATTGTGGTTCACAAGCAGGTTTGTAGCCACCCATTACTGGGTTTGCAGGCAGGTGTAGTATGCTCACACATCAGAGTTTCAGACTTCACACACTCCATGACGTCCATGCACCTACCCCCCCCAGTCTGTTATTCTATCCTCGTCCTAACATTTTGCAAGCAATATCTGGGAAGCAACCCTATGGTTGGCCCTTCATCCCAGCAGTATTTATGGACTGGCCCCCAGGTCATGCAGTAGGACATGGGGGGCATGGTACTGGGATTTGTCAATATGACCTTGCATTTGTGTTCTGTTAACTGGGTTAGCTTGTTATTTGGGACCCCATGAGATATCGCACATTGGCACTACAGGTGAGCCACAGGCCTTTGACAGAGGACTGTAGGCCATTTGGTAGTAATCCAGGCCATCTGGAGCAGGCCAGTGCATTCTGTCACTCCTACATTCCCAGGCTGCAAGCCAGTGGATTCTCCTGGGGTGAAAGAGTAAGTGTTTGAGGTGTTAATGTCAATAGTTCCTGTACATATTGACCCATTGGTCCAGATGCATGCAGGGCGCTGCTTACAGCTAGAGACACACTTACATAAGACACATCTTCAGCATGCTGCATTCTGTGGGTATTCCCATACAGAAGTGGGGTCATACTGTACTCATTCCCTGTCATACTGTACTATGACCTGTGATAAACCTGTGGCTGATGGTGGGGTGAGCTGAGTGCATGTGTGATATGGAAACTACTTGCAGCTGACTCACAGATATACCTGGGACATTCCCCTTATGCTGGCTTGTGCTGGGACATTTGCAGTTTCTCATTACTTCATAACTGTGCCTTTTGTGATCTGCCACTGATTGGCCAGACTACATCAGAATTCTATACTACACAGACAACTAATGTGCTGCTAACCTGTATGTACAATTCCAAAGTTGTGGTCAGTTGACAGTTATATTTTATGCACTCTGTCTAGGGTATTTCCAGTTATATACTGTGTGTATGTATGGGCCCAAATTCACAGCATGTCCATCTTGCGGACAGTGACAGATATTGACATCTGGACAGTGAGTATGGATGACTGCTGACATGGGTATTGCTCAGAAACATTGTGGTTGGCACTGCAGTTGTCAGAACATGGCACTGTCATCCACAGTACTGCCCATAGGCCACAGAGACACAGGTCTCCATGCCTACATGCTGACCACTTCCACACAATATTGTTCACATGACAACCTAACACATGGACCCCTGCATATTGAACACATGCAACAATCTATCCTGTAGATTGGGCCAGCTCAGGTAATCTGCGCTCAACTGTTATTGCACTTCACACTTACATGTTACTGCATTTCTACATGGGATTGTGGGGGGTGCACCAGATCACTTTAAACATTTGCCATGACTCTACTGGTATTTCAGGTACTCCGTTGGCTTCCATTTCATTTTGTATTCTGACCTATCATGCATACTGGAGGCATAAAAGTAGTGTACAGATCTTAGGTTTTATTGACCTACATTTCAGTTTCAGATTTCTTACCCTTCAGAACTGACATATAACTGCCAGACCTGTTTTAATCTGTCTGTGTAGGTCTTGAGGGAAGCTGTTAACCATTGCCATCAATTTGAGGCCTTAGACTAGACTTTCTTAATAGTCATCTACACCTGTCCTCCTGGCTGAGGCTGGTGGTGGGTATGTCAGATGCACTGACAAGCATGTGTGCTTCTTATAGACACATGCCTGTCCTGCTGGCTGAGGCTGGTGGTGGGTATGTGAGCTGCACTGACAAGCATGTGTGTGTCCTATAGACACACATTTGGGCCATGACATGTACTACAGTGGGATTTGTCACCTTGTCTACTACTGCCTAGTATGTTGACAGCACTATTTGTTATGGATTTCATGCTGCTCATATAGGTGTCCACCATCTTCTGCCATCCCATTCAGCCACCTGAGTCCCTTGCATGTTCACATCCATACTATAGATACAACTATTAGAACGTACTATTCCATTCAGCAATTGATAGGAAGACTGACTTATCTTGTGGCTGTGCCAGTATTGAGGATGGTGCTCGAGGGCTGACAATGTCAGATGCACATTGTACACACCCTATACATGGTAAAGCACAGGTAGTGTCCTGTTTGGCATCCCTTTTACTGTATGTGTGAGTCAGATAGAGGTGTCATTTCCTGGGTCCCTACCATGTCAGTGTATGTGCTATGCATTGTGTCTTTGCCAAGGATTGGGTATACTGGGCATGCCTCCTTCTGCCTACATGAGCAGGCGCAGGTTGTTCCTCCACTGAGTCGTTCTGTGCCTGTGATGGCCTTGGCAATGGTAGGGGGCTGTATGGCCTTGCCCCATGCTGTTCTTGCTGCAGTTGTTTCTGCAGGATCATATTGTGGAGCATGGCACATACTATGAACATTTGTGTACATGTAGCTGGAGAGTACTGCAAGGCTCCACCGGATATGTCCAGGCAGTGGAACCATGACTTGAACATCTCAAACACATGCTCTATTTTGATTCTGGTTTTTGTGTGTGACTCATTATGGAGTTCTTGATCGGGTGTGTGTGCATTTCTGAGGGGTGTCATCAGCCACAGCTCCAGTGCGTAACCAGCATCCCCCACCAAGTGGTCATGTGAGATGTCCCCACTGGGATATGACTGCTACAGCTGTGTCATATGCCAGATGTGGGAGTCGTGATAGCTTCCAGGGTTGCCAACACACACACATTCAAGATAATGCCCTGGGTACTGCACACAATCTGGCAGTTGATGGAGGAAAAGCCCTTGTGGTTTATGTAGACCCTACCACACTCTCCAGGTACTACCTTGATGTGTATATGCATGCAGTCTATAGCACCCACTACCTCAGGGGATTCTGCTGTTTGGTGGAAGAGATGCATATTACTGGTCAATGCCTCACGGGTGTTGAGGAAATATATGTGCTCACTGGCATGTGCTGACATGGCATCCAGGAACTGGTGAGTACCCTGGATGCTGATACCTGTGAGATCCCCATGATATCCCCAGTTGGCCTTTGGAAGGTACCTGTAGCTAGTATTTTTAAGTCTACATATGTCTTGGTATCCACTGGGATGGGTCCCCCTCTGTTGGTCCTGTGTGTGAGGTGTAGCCAGCACAGCTCAACAATTTGCTGTAGAATGTCTCTGTCTACCCTGTAGTGCTTCACTATCTCCAGCTCATGTAGCCCCTGGTAGGTTACCCTGGGTCTGTACACTCTTCTCCTTCTCCTCACTGTGGGTTGGGCGTCAGCATTCACATCCTCACCACCCTCAGTCTCTTGCACATATTGATGTATGGAAAGACAGCAGCCCCTAACATTTTGTTAGTTTTGTCAGGTAAAATTTCCCCATATGTGTACACCGGTGGTGTAGAGTTTGTGGGCAAAAACAGACTAGAAGGTGATTGCATAGTTTATAGTAGTGTGCTAGGCTGTTCCATGTATAATTGACTGATTTTGATACATTTCACCTGCCAGCTATGCTAGTTCTCCTTGATTGCCTTCCTACTGCTGTTTTCCCTTCCCATTGGCTTCCTATTTAAGCCCCGAGGTGCGCAGCACATAGCCAGTGATCAGATGTGAACAGAGCTGCTATTTCCTGTTATTTTTTTTTTTTGTTTAAAACCAAGTGCATGGCATGCACACCTGTTTAGTCTAGGTACACAGTGCTCAGGAACATCTGACACACCCCCTTCCTTAGCTGTGCTTAGCTAAGGGCAAACACGAGCCACAGTGCTCTAATGAGCTTACAGCAAGCATGACACACACCCTTATGAAGTCATTCAGCTCTTAGACTTGCACTGTTGTATTTCTGCACATACACGGTTGGGTGCAACTGAGAGGAAATCTGTGATTCTGTATTAGTCCCCTCATTTGCATAAAACAGAATGCTAATTCATAGTTACCACAGTCACACTCAGCCTTCCCCCTTAGCAACCACTGCTCCCTGGTATTGTTGTCTTATGTATGCCATTGACTATCATGGCAAAATGCTGATTTGGGTTTAAAAGCTTATTTCCAACCTTTTTCTTATTTTCGGGCCAATCCTGTTTGGGCACCTCTGCCTTTGCTTAAACAGCCGAAATCGGCCAAAAAAAAAAATAAAAATTATTTTTTATCATTTTGAAACTATTTCTCATGCCAATGGCCATATCTTTAGCCACTGGCATGCCTACTCCATTGAATACATGCTTTCTTTGGAGCTGTCATGCCTACATTTTGTAATTTGCAGAAATGTATTCGGTTAGTAACCAAATACATTTCTGCAGGTTACACTATTCCTGCACTGATGCCTGCCTGCTTCCTGAATCGCTAATTCACCTCATTTAAATGGTTTTCACCTGCAAATGGGGTAATTAGCATATACCAGCGGTGTCCATGCAGGAATAGTGTAGGAGCACTCGTGCATGTCCTTGGAGCTCCTTCCTGGATCACTTGTTGGCCATATTGCATGCATCAGCTCTTGCACTTTTCCTGCACACCATGCAGAACTTGCTGAATCCTGGAGATTGAGTTTCAGTCTTCATACACCTCAGAAAAATGCATGCCAAAGCAAGACCTGTTATTCTGTCAATGGTCTAAGTTTATACAAGAGCAATTTTTAGTACTGTTTGTATGTTCCACCAATATATTTGGCCTTGTCCAGATTTCCTGCATTAAGAGGTTGAGAGGTATGAGCAATTAAATCACTTTATAGAATTAAGTATATCCAAACTTCTCACCTGTCCCCGATTTTGGCTCAGAATGTTGCTCTCCCCCTAATAATCCCTCTGCAAAATGGCAAATTTGAAAGAAAATGTGGAGGATTTACAATTAATAAATAATTGTAATGATCAGAGTAAGAGATTACTTTTAATTTCAGAAATGCATCTAGATTCTCTTATTTTGTTAGCTGCTCAAGTTAACAGTACTAATATTAAAAATGTATCCCTTCGTTGACAGGTTCCCAGCTGTATTGTGTGGCTATTTTATATTTTTGCATCACATTTTTGTCTGTTCTTCATAAAATTGTGGTTTTCTGGCAAATTAGTGGCAAATCGTTAAAGATTGAAGTTAGAAAATAGTGACAGGCATTTGAGTTTCAGATTTCATACCCTTCATAAAATTCATACTAATGCAAGACCTACTATTCTATTATCTTTCTAAGTTTATAAGATCAATATTTAAAAATTGTCCTTATATTTGGGCCTTTGTCCCACTTCTATTTATGGCTTTGTCAGATTTCTTGCTCTGAGGTTGAGAGGTATGACAAATGTGTCAGGGCTATCACCGTCAGCCAGAGACATTTCAAATTGTGGCATACTTGTTACTCCCCACTCCCCCACGTACTGACTCTGGATGTGTCCAAGCAAGGCAAGGAGCAGTTATGCAGTGTAGGTGTGGAGAGTATCCTTCCATCCAAGGTAGACACAAGTATTACAGTGGCTTTTCATTTGTCCTTGATTTTTCAGAATGCTCTGGTTTTCTGTCCTATTTTTATATTGTTGATTTATGCTTCTTATTCAGAAAATGCATGTTGTTGCAGAGCCTGTTGCTCTGTGTTTAAGTAGCAATGCTTTAATAACCATCAGGTAAGCCTGTCTGAGACTGTAAGATGCAAGTAAGCTTTATTAAGCATACTGTTAAAGAATTGCCAACATTGAAAGCCTTTTTTGTT
The DNA here is from genome assembly GCF_019279795.1 of Protopterus annectens. Lineage (NCBI taxonomy): Eukaryota > Metazoa > Chordata > Ceratodontiformes > Protopteridae > Protopterus > Protopterus annectens. The sequence continues at coordinate 1,369,710,159 of NC_056737.1, forward strand.
GTTGCCATGCAGAGAATATTTACATAACTAGATTGCATATAAGCCTTAGGTATTGAAATGCATATGACAGTATTTGTAATAAAGGACAGGATTACAATATTTTCAGAAGCTCATTACATTTGTTGGAGACTTGCAGTCATCTTTGCAGGCTTTACCCATAAACTAAACAGAATGCCAATCTATCATGTGGTCCATAACCTGTGCAGTAATGCTTTAAGCAATTTATCTTGAGCTTGTTTGCTGTTCATTTTTTACTTTGATCATGTTTTCCGCATGAAACAAGTAGATAGTTGTCAGGGAGCAGGTCTTTTTTGGCTAAGAAACATTTTTACAAGTGGGGGTATCACAGAGATTGCTACTTTCAGCATGTTACTTGGTACTTTTATAAAGCTGAATATAAATTATAATTAGAACTGCAGTGCAAGGAGAAGTGGTTTGAGTTGAGGTCTGCTTGTTGTTTTACACTTCATTTTGACTGGCATCCCGGTAATGTATTTAAAAAGTAATTTCTTTTTTCATGCCTCTCAACCTTTTTATTTCCATCTAGATATTAAGTAAGCTGTCATGTAGCCAATGCATTGAAATATTTTTTTTTCTTCTACACTTCATTTTGTCTTAATTGGACTCTCATAATGATGGTTTGGCACCCAGGGCAGCATATTTAATTAACGTCCCTGTTTTTGTGGTTATTAGCATAACCTCACCCCTTTCTAGTTTGGCCACACCTTTCCCATTGGCCCCATCCATTCAGCTGTCTGCTGCAGCCCCCTTTGATTTGAAGCCACCAGCTGCCACTGGACTAGATAATAAGGCAGATTTACTAACTTAAAATATACAGGCATTAACTGGATGTTTTGTCATGAACCAGATAGAAATAAATAAAAACTGACTGAAAACCAGTTTCAGCAAACAATAATGCATGCTTTTTGCAGGTGTCCTTTGTGTCCCAAATGGCAGTGGGGGTAATGACTCATATGTACCTCTTATTAATATAAAACAGCTCAACATAAACATAACAATGGGGAGATGTGCATAGTTAATGTTTGCTGAAAGTGACTTTCAGAGCAATGTATTTGTGGTATTGTCACTAGAACAATGTCCATTCAATTGAAATGCAACCAAATGTTGGCACTTTATTTTAATTCATAATCTCTCCTCCTAAAATCATATCACCTAAGCATATAAAAGGCTATAGACCTATCTCTAATTGATGTCCAACTACAAAATATATGAAAAGCTAATATACAGACAGCTACTAAATCATATCAACAGTTATCTCCTGTTAAGGAATGTGCATGGCTTTTCCAATGCTTTTAGCATGTTTGCAGCCTTAGTAATATCCACAGACACCATCTATGGTAGCTTTAATGAAAATAGTATATCAGATGGTGCCTTTGAAGCTGTCAGTCAAACTATCCTACTCAAGAAGCTCAAAAATATACGTAAAAATAAAGCCAAAACCAATCCAAGCAAAGTGAAATAAAATCCTGGACACCACTGTAGGTACAAAATCTCTTTTTGTTTTTGTGGAAAAAATTTATTTCACTTTGCAAGAAGCTCAAAAGACTGAATGTTTGGGAAAACGTGATTCTTGGTTTGAAAGCTATCTACAAGACAGATTCTTCCAAGTCTGAGACAACAATTCTCATGTATGTGTACCCTTAACCCAGGATTTGTACTAGGCACACTTCTCTTCATGCTTTTTGCCAGAGACCTCTTTGTTGAGCTGCTACTCTCAGTTTAGTCATGTGCAGATGACGTACTTTTCTTTCAAGTCAGTACTAGTCAAAGTGACTTGGAAAAACAACATGTAGGAAGACTCTAGCCAACTCTGCACTGGGATATTTCAGCCAAATGTATAATCGACCCAAAGAAACTAGCATTGTGATCTTCTCTAACTAAAAAAGTACCAGCTCTTCCTTCAATTTATAAAAAACACAATGGAAATATCATTCTGAATGTCACCAAAAATAAATAGCTAGGCCATATATATTTGAGGAATCTTTCCCTTTACACTGGAAACAGACACTGTAATAAACTACTAGCTTGATTGAAACTGTGTTACATGAGCAGTCATCTACTCTCTCCAAGGGCTTATTTAGAAATTGCCAAAAAAGTATTAATACATACTTGACAATGTGGTCCTCCCTGTCCTTTTACATTCTGTATATAATACCTATCGAGCACAGATTGCATACAAAACTTTGTAGATTTATCCTGCTGACTGGTTCATTACTCCACTACTGCAAAGCACTTGTAAATATGAACCAGCTTTCTCTTCCTAACTGGGCTATTTTGCTTCTAGGCATAAGTTTTAATATTTTAAAGCAAGGCTGTGGTCCACCAAAATATGAAATTGCTTTTCCAAGACAACTCATACAAATTAATAATTTTCATTCTTCACTCAAGAATCAAACCTCTCATGAGGAAAAAGCTTTTTCCAGGCTTGGGAATGCAACCTGGAATCACCTGCAAGCTGAAACCAAGAACTAAGAAACTTCTTAAGATTTTACCAATTTCATCAAAGTATATCTCCTTACAGAGTCCAACTGCAATGGCTTCTGTGGCAATAGTTAATACCACCCACCAGTATGAATATAAAGTCAGGCTTTAACTAATTTGATGTATTATTTACCTTCATCTACTACTGTTGTATCTGTGCATGAATGAATGCACACATACTGCACACAACTGTATATGTATATTCTCTCCACTGCAAATTGTATGTGTTATTGTTTCTACTGTAATATACTTCCTTTCTGCTCTATGAGCCTAGGTCATAACTGAAATGGATCAACAAACCAACTCTTTTACCCAGAGATAAAATAGTAATAAACTACAGCTAAATTAAAATGTATAAGTTTATGATGTTCCTACAAGTTCTTAACTACTTATTAATTTCTTTTGGCCAGCAGAGGTGTAATAGACTGAAAAGGAAAATGTACAGACCTTAAAAGCTGAATGAAAATGAAATTAGATGCCACATAACTTGCAACAAATGATGAATTCACTGGATGGAGTGAAATTAACAAGGAAGCTCTATGATGGATATCAGATAAGGAAGGAACGATCAAGGAAACAAGAAATGAGAAGCAGAAGGTTAATTTTCAGCCTCCGACAAATGTCTCTGTAGCAAGTTTGGTAGATATGGGCTTCCTGAGACAATGTAGAGTTGTATCATGTTCACAAGGCAACCATTTATTCCTTAAAGCAACAGACAGTATGTGAGAGATGCATATACACAACTTCACTGGAGGCAAAAATCTTGCACACAAACAAGGTTGTCAAGAACACACTACATCCAACACCCTTAGTCTCCACCCACACACAGACTAAATTAAGATGAGTCACTAAAAAGCAATGTTTCCATACATCAAAGACCTTCTAAGCCTATAAATGGTAACAACTGTCATTAGCAATCTCTAAAACACTTACCAAAAGCAACATCAAACACCTCATATATGATAATACCTAGTGAAGCTGCAGGATCAAAGCTCATAAGGCAAGCAAACACATTACCCTGGACTCTTGTCATAGAAGACTCCCTTGAACAATCCACAGATGCCCCTCTCACTAGACTGAACAAGGAGAAGATAATGTTTAGTTGGTTACTGGAACCAGGATCTGCCATATTATGCATGCACTCTTAACTAACCACTCTATCTTTTACTACTATAGATACATGGCTAAATTCCTCCCAACTCATACTAAACCCATCTAAGACTCAACTCATGATCTTCCACCCATCCTAAAACTTTCACCCCCACCTCACCATTCTCAATAACATTCTACAGCAATACCCTTATCACACCAGTAACTCAAGCCAAGCTACTAGGTATAACTAGACCAAAACATAAAATTCAACAAACATATAGCACTAACAATTGCCAAAGTTCATAAAAAGCTAGGTTCACTCTACCGCTGCAACAATTTCCTTACACAGGAATCCCAAATCACTATCACTCATACACATCTACTCAAAAACTCTGCTTCCCTAGTTCTAACTAACCTAAACAAATCTGACCTTCTAACTAACCTAAACAAATCTGACCTTCTGAACCTATCTACCTGCTACAATAAAATCTCAAAATTTGCAACCAATGCTAAGTTTTGTTCCCATCATTGCCTCTTCCTAAGACAATTATGATGCTTAGAACTCCCTAACCTACTAAAATACAATCATCTTCTCATGACCCATCAACTGCTATACCAACAAAATAAAATGCCTGCCCTATTTGGTATGCTCATCTTTCATAACACTGCACATCAACTAAGATCTTCCAATACCATCCTACAGACTGTTACCAATTCCTTACATAGCTCAGGCCAATCTCTTTATTCCTGTGCAGTTGGTAAGGCCTGGAACTCTCTACCCCGTGACATTAGATGTCTAAATAATAAACATACTTTCAAATCCCTATTAAAAGATCTCCTGTTCAAAACGTGGATATGTGCCTGTACAGAACCAGACTAATTTTACAGGTTCCTGACTTTCAACATCACAGGTGTACTGTGTAGTTTCACTTAGAGCACAGTACTGTGAACCAGGTGTTTAGGCCTCCTTTATAGTTATGATTTCCAGTTTATGACCCTGTTTGGCTATGGAAATTTCTTTTTGAATTTGTTCAAGCAATTGTATATTTGTTGTATAATATATTGTTCAATTCTTTCTCAATATTCTAACCACTGTATGCTGCATCATTTGTAAAACTCCAATTTTACTCTTTTTATATGTTCCATGCTCTTTATACAAAATAGCTCTGTTTATATAATTTTTAATTATTTTTATTATTTTTTTATAATTTTTAACTATGCAACTGGAGCTTTTCTCCCCAGACCTCTGCTGAAAATGGTCATCTTGTGTAGAGTCGGACTAATTCAGTAAATAAATGGAAAATAAATAAATACACAGGTACCAGAATGATTGTATCATAGTCCATGAGGGCATTAATAATCTGATGTACTTCTCTGTCCTATAGGTTCATAGGTTCATAGGTAGGTACTAGGCTATCTGCCCGAGGGCATTTATAAGCCTAGCCAGAGTGTGTCGGCTTTTGCTGCCCCATTGATTAATTAACTGAGCCTCTGTCAAGAAGAGCTAATGAAGTGATCCCAGGGGTATATTTTATGTTACCCATCCACTCGTCAAGGTTTCTCTTGAAGAGTGTTAGTGAGAGGCTCTGCCTAATGAAGTTAGAAATTTTGTTCCAAAGCATTGGAAGTCTCTGTGACAGGAATCTATCCCTCCAGCATGTTCTATTTATTGTTGTGGCAAGGCTTAGCTCACGAGAGCGAGTGGCTCGCAGTGACTTGGATTTCTTTAGGTGGAGCATGTCCATCAATTCTAAGTTGGACATGGCTTTGTAAGTCAGGCAGAGATCACCTCTGAGTAAGCGATATGCCACTGAGTACAGCTAGAGTTTTTCCAATTGGGCTGCATAGGGCATATGTTTAAGGCCAGTAATCCTCTTGGTGAGGTACTTTTGTGGTCTTTCCAGCTGTTGAAAGTGTCTTGTGAGGTACATCCCAAATGGGGCATTGTACTCTATGATGGGTCTGATGAGTGACGAGTAGAGGGGCACTATAACCTCTTTATTTCTAGATGCGAACCCTTTAGTAATTAAATGGGCTACATAGAAGGATTTCCTAACTACTTTGGCAATATAGGTTCATAGGTTCATAGGTTCATACTAGGCTATCTGCCCTATGGCATTTATAAGCCTAGCCAGAGTGTGTTTGGCTTTTGCCACCCATTTTAAATTAATTTTGCTATGCCCTTTTTTGAGGTTAGTATACTGTGCCTCTGTCTAACAGTGACACAGAATTGATACCTGGGGTAAACCTACGATCTACAGCACACGATAGTCACAAACAAGAAACTTTGTTTGTGACTATCGTGTGCTGTGGATGTTTATGGTATATAGTACTTCTGGAGTATTTCTGCTGTAAACCTACGATCTCCCATCCACTCATCAAAATTCCTCTTGAAGAGAGTCACTGAGGGACTCTGCCTAACCTGGACTGGGATTTTATTCCAGAGTGAAGGGAGCCTCTGGGTTATGAATCTGTCCCTCCAGCATGTCCTATTTATTTCAGTGCTGAGGTTCAAGTCCCTCGAGCACGTAGCTCGATGGGATTTGGATATTCTGAGGTGCAGCACGTCCATTAATTCCGGGTTGGGCATGGCTTTATACAACAGGCACAGATCGCCTCTGAGCAGGCAGTATGCCAATGAGTAGAGCTGGAGTTTCTTTAAACGGGCAGCATATGGCATCTGTTTGAGCCCTTTGATCCTCTTGGTGAGGTACTCTTGGGGTCTTTCCAGTTGCTGCAGGTGTCTGGTAAGGTACATCTCAAAAGGGGCATTGTTCTCAATTATGAGCCTGATGAGGGATGAGTAAAGAGTCACGATGACCTCCCCTGATCTAGATGTGAATCCCTTCATGATTAGGTGAGCTATTTAAAATGTTTTTCTAACCACTTTGGCCACGTGGTTGTCAAATGAGAGATTGCTATCAACCTGGGTCCCCAGGTCCCTAATTACTTCTTCTGTCCTTAATGGATTACCACCTATGTAGTAATTTGTGGGCACTTTGTTTTTGCCAAAGGGGATGACTATACACTTTTTGGCATTTAGCTTGAGGCCATGGCTCTGGCACCAGTTGTCTGTTTCTATGAGGCCCTTTTGGAGGATGCTTGTGTCGGCTGGATAGTCGATTATGGTGCCCAGTTTTCAGTCATCTGCGAACTTGGTCAGCCATAGTCCTTCTGTGTTGGCCTGTACCTCTGAGAAATATATACCAAACAAGTGAGGTACCAGGACTGAGCCTTGTGAGATGCCACTTGTAACTGGTTTGGAGTCTGACATGGCTCCAGCAATTCTAACCATGTGGGTTCTGTCCTTGAGTCAGTTTGCAACCCATCTAGTGACATAGGGGTTTATATTTAAGCTGTTGAGCTTATCTATAATGCCCAATTGGGGTATTGTATCGAAGGCTTTTGCGAGGTCCAGGTAGGCTGTGTGGGCCATCTTCCCCTCATCAATGGCCTTGGTGACTGTTTCAAAGAAATCAACCAGGTTTATGAGGCAGGATCTGCCCTTAACAAAGCTGAACTTGGGTAGGATCCTGTGTCTGTAGGCCCTGAATATCTTTATTTATGAGGTCCATGATGATCCTTTCCATAGCTTTGCAGACCAAGCTAGTGAGGCTTATGGGGCGATAGTTTCTAGGATCCGTTGAGGCACCACCTTTGTGGAGAGGGACCACTGTTGCTGTACGCCACTCTTTGGGTACATATCCTGTAGTAAGGCTGAGATTGAACAGTAGTTTTATGTTTGGGTTTAGCTCTTCTTGGAGTTCATGTAGGGCAGCCGGACACTGTCTGGTCCCACTGATGCTGTGTTTTTGCTTTGGAGAGGGCGGCTCTTACCTGAGCATCTGAGATGTCAGGGGGGCAGCACTCTGCTGGGATAGATATTTGCCCTTTTGGTGGGGGGGGAGAAGTTTGCGCTGAACCTGTCAGCTAGGATGTTGGCAGTGTCTGTGGGTTCAGTGTATTTTTTTGTCATTTTGGACTAATTCTGAGCATATCTGGGAATTCCCACCCAGGTTCCTAACATAACTAAAGAAAGCCTTGTGATTATCTTTAGTGTCCTGTGCAATTTTTCTCTCGAAACTGGCCTTAGATGATTTTATGAGTGCCCATAGTTTTTTGCTAATACTGATCGATATGATTGTCAAAGGAGAGATTACTATCTACCTGGGTCCCCAGATCTCTTATTCCCTCTTCTGTATTAAGGGCGGCTGCCAACTATGTGGTAATTCATGGGTGTTTTGTTTTTCCCAAACAGGATGACTATGCATTTTTTGGCATTTAGCTTGAGACCATGACTTTGACACCAGGTGTCCATCTCAGTAAGGCCCTTTTGGAGAATGTCCGTGTCAGCCTGAGAATCAATTATGGCTCCCAGTTTGCAGACATTGGTGAACTTGGTTAGCCATAGTCCTCCTGTGTTTGCCTGTACGTCTGAGAAGTATATGCCAAACAGTAGGGGTCCCAGGACCGAGCCTTGTGGGACACCACTTGTGACTGGTTTACAGTAGGACCTGGAGCCTGCTATTTTTACTGTGTGAGTTCTGTCTGTAAGCTAGTTGGCAACCCATCCTGTGACGTAGGGGTTTATGTTCAGGCTGGTAAGTTTTTCTATAATTCTCGAGTGGGGAATGGTGTCAAAAGCCTTGATGAGATCAAGGTAAGCTATGTGAACCACCTTCCCCACATCTATGGCCTTGGTGACTGTCTCGAAGAAGTCAACCAGGTTTAGTAGGCATGATCTGCCTTTAACAAAGCTGAACTGGGTCGGGTCAAGGGTTTGGAGGTTCCCAATATCTTTGTTAATGAGTTCCTTGATGATGCACTCCATAGCCTTGTAGACCAGGCTAATCAGGCTTATAGGGCAATAGTTATTAGGGTCAGTTGTGGCCCCTCCTTTGTGGAGTGGAATAACTGTTGCTGTGCACTATTCTATGGGCATGTAGCCTGTGGAGAGGCTGAGGTTGAACAGTGCGTTTAGGTGGGGGGTTAGTTCATTCTGTAGTTTGTGCAAGATGCAGCCTGGGACACCATCTGGCCCCATTGACACTGTGCTTTTGGCTTTTGAAAGGGCTGTTTTCACCTGTGCATCTGTGATTTCCAGGACACTACACTTTTCCGGTATTGTTGTGGGCCCTTTTTAAGGGTGAGAGGGGGGTGAAGTTTGAAGATGCTGTGCTTTTGGCTTTTGAAAGGGCTGTTCTCACCTTTGCATCTGTGATTTCCAAGACACTACACTTTTCCAGTATTGTTGTGGGCCCTTTTGCAGGTGAGAGGGGGGTGAAGTTTGCATTGAATCTATCTGTCAGGATGTTGGCAATATCAGTAGGTTCAGTATATTTTGTGCTATTTTGCACTAGCTCAGGGCATATCTGTGAGTTGCCACTTAGATTCTTGATATAGCTAAAAAAGGCTTTGTGGTTATCTTTCGAATCCTTGGCTATTTTTCTTTCAAAGTTAGGCTTGGATGATTTTGTGACGGACCTTAGTTTCTTAGATACTGATCAGGGATGTCTTTCCTTCTTGGGATTTGTTTTTTTTCTGAACTAGTTTCCTCCTTCTATTGCATAGCCTGTTTATGGCAGGGGTCCACCAGACTGGTTTCCTTCTCTTAGGGGAGTGAGTCTTAGTTTTGCTAGGGATGGCATGATCCATGCATCCTTGTAGGTGCTCATAGAGTGCATTTGTAAAGGTTCCTGCATCTTGGACACTGTTATCCTTTAGCGTGGGGGCTGTGAAACTTACCACCTCTGTCTTAAGTAAGGTGAAGTTTGCTATAGAAAAGTTTTTCACTGTGGTTTCCTTGGTTGGGGGTGGTGGTGTGGTGTGGACATCCAGAGTGATTAGTTTATGGACTGATCTAACCAGTGATGAGTTGACCTCTGGTGTGGAACACCTGTCGCCCATATTGTTGATGACCAGGTCCAATATGTTTTCACCTCTGGTAGGGGAGTTTACCAGCTGATCCAGGGCATTTGAGTTGATAAATTCCAGGAAGCGCTGGACCTGTGAGTTTGTACTTGAGTAGTTTTCCCAGTTAAAGGTAGGGTAATTGAAATCGCCCAATATCACGGTGTTCGGTAGGACCTTCATGTTTTCCACTGTCTCCAGAGTGGTGGTCCTAGGTCATGGAAGGTGATCTGTAGCAGGCCACAATTTGCATTGCAGATTTAGCCGATGTGAGTTGCACATGGATGATCTCAGAGGTATCATGCTGCGTCACTAACCTGGAGGTGTAGGTATCCTTGTTGAATATGGATAAACCTCCTCCTTTTGTGTTTCGGTCCATGTTCTGTGACCAAAATGTGTGGTATGAGTTGTAGCCCAGTAGTGCTGGGGTGCACTGTGGAGCCTTGAACCAGGTTTCAGTTACTGCACAGATGTCGACGTTCTCCATACTGGAGTGTTTTGAGCATGTGCATTTTGAGATTTAAATTCCTGGCATTGAGTAGCATAACCCTCATTTTTTTATTTCTGCTGTTTATGGAGGTGGGTTTGACTTTTGAGCCTTGCCTAAAAAAGGCACTATGGGGGGCAGCAAGAGCCTTGGCCAGTATTCGAAAGCCTAGGGGTGACAGGTGCAAGGCTTCTCTTGCGAAGCAAAGAGGCTTGTTGAGCATGTCGTCCCAGGCTGACAGACACTGGATCCCCTTGGAATGACACCAGAAGCTTGGCCAATTGTTGAAATGGATCATTTTTTTCTTTATACTGTTATTCTTGGTGAGGACAGGATGCTACTCAGGGTCAGGGTAATACCCGCATGGGCTACATGATCAAAGAGCTCTTCTATGTCTCTTTTTATGTAGTCCAGGGAGATACGTCTCAAGTCATTCACACCAACATGAACAATGACAGAGTCATATTTGTACTTGTTCTGGAGTGACCTGAGTGTTTGTGTTATGTGGCGGATTCTGGCTCCCGACAGGCAGCTAACAGTAACCTTCTCCTTGTCCAGCCTAGTGAGTGGGACATCAGTGTGCCTGACTATAGAGTTGCCTATTACTAGTGTGTTAGGTATGTTATTTCCCCTTAAGGGCTGTGATTGTGCGGCACACTGATTTTGTGTTTTATGTGTTGTCTGGTTTGTGACAGGAGGTGCAAGTTTTTTGGTTGTCTGCTTTGGAGGTCTCCAATGCTTTTGCAGGTTTTTATTTAGAGCCTCCGAGTATGATTTTGTGTATTTATGTGTACTTTTTGCCAGTGCTGGTTTAGTATGTCTATGTGAGGCTGGAGGTGAGGTGCAAGTGGTAACCTTCTCCTCATGACTGCTTGTTCCATTCTTGGGTGGAGAGAACTTAGCCTCCATCTCTCACATATGTTAATGTTTTGTGGTAGGAGGAGAGGGTTGGCTGTGTATATGAGGCATAACATTGCCTCAGGATACCCAGGTTCACCAGCTGGACTGGAGAGTATAGCTGAAATTGCCCTTTGGTCATGCCTGAATAGTAGGGTGAGCTGCTTAGTCGCTATAAAGAAAGATATTGTTGATCTCTCTGAAGATGTGTCTCAGGCAGGTATGTGCCTTGCACTGAACAACATTCTACCTTCACTTAGGATGATGCCACAATATGAACAAAAGATGACTGACTTTAATAAATAGATTAGTTTTTTTGTCTCTTTCCAGGGGGATTCAGTAATTGTCAGTTAGGGAGAACATGGCACTCTGGCAGTGCAGGGCTTCAATGTCTTCCACACATATAGACCATTAGTTGCACAAACAGAGACAAAAGTTGGAGGTCTCAAGCTGTATTAGCAACATGCATAACTCTACTTTGGTGAAACACGACAATGCCCTGGAATTTATCCAGGTGCAAATCACTATAGACAAAGTCTCACACCATATCCTAGCAACCTATACATCACTCTCTATGACCCTAGAATCCCATATATCATACATACCTACTGGAGACACTCAGCATTAAACTAAATACCTGCCATTCATGGCAGACTTTAACTAACCATGTATAGACTGGAAACATGCACTGCCTCATACTCGCAGGCACAAAGATTCCTGGAGTTTATTAAAACAAAAACATTTGACCAGATAGTGTGCATGCCCAGCAAAGTTTCAAACATATCCAACCTTGTACTCACCAATATCTGAGGTCATTGCACCCACAAACCCACACACAAGCTCAGTGTCATATCCTCATTGGTGAGGTCAGACCACAAACCTGTCTCCTTCAAAATAAAAATCAGCTCTGCAACCCCAGTAAACCATGTAACAGTTAGGGACTATTCCATAGCAAACTATGCCTTATTATACCTTATTAAGCAACAGTTTCTCAAAACTCTTTGCCCATCCCAACCCCAGGTTCACAACAGCCTATGCTGAGTTGTTCAGAAAGACCCTGTACAATCGCATAAATGGCTGTATATAGACTGTTGTACCTCCTAGATGTAAACCCAAAGTAAACTCTAAAAACCACACTGGTGTAATCCTAACCTAACAAGGTATACAACAAAAGGAAAAAAGTCATAACTAAAACGAAGAAGAAGAGCAACTCTCATAATAATGAGTTCTCTAATTAAATAACCAAAAATATATACCAAATATACACTGAAAAGGACCGTAGCTCACAGCAAAAGCTTACTTTCAAAAATCACTTTTAATAGAAAACAAATATACTATATAACAAAAGTGCAATACTGTGTTCTATAACATTTTCATATGTTATATATGTGTCATTTAAAAATGTATTAATGTGTTTTTATACCAAAATGTGATACACATATGCACATGTGATTGCTTTTTGGGTATACTTAGAAACTGTATGGTAAAAGGGTGTAATGCAAAACTGTGCAGGTTGAATGAGCAGAATTAATGAATTCATACGATTATGTTTATTCATGAGAAGGTTAATTGAGCATTCCCACTAGATCTTGTTTTTTTTTAAAACTGTATTATATAAGGAGGAGAAACACAAATTTCATTGTTCTGATGAAGTCTGCAGTCAGCAGATGAAAGCGCTTCACCTGTGTGTAAAATAGTTTTAACCCTTAGGGGTATGTTTTTATTTGTTTTCTATTAAAAGTGATTTTTCAAAGTAAGCATTTGCAGTGAGCTATGGTCCTTTTCAGCATATATTTAGTATATATTTTTGGTTATTTGGTCATATATATGCTTACAATTTGCTATTTACTAGTTCTCTAATTAAAATAAACAGGAAAGTAAGACGGCTAAGTAAGTAAAAAAAAGGCAAATTAAGAGGTCAAGATAGCTTCACAGGATAAAACCTTCCAGCACTGGACCCAACCCAGTTTGAGTTTGTCAAGGGAAGGTCATGCTAAACCTGGTGGACTACTTGGAGAAGGTTACCAATGCAATGGACGAGGAGAAAATGGTGCACACTGCCTATCTGGACCTGACTAAGGCATTTGATACAATACCCTGCTAAAGAATAGTTGACAAACTCAACAAACTGGGCATAAACCCTTACATAATATTTTAGATTGCCAGCTGGCTTGCAGACAGGACCCAGGAAGACAACATTGGTGAGACCACCTCATCTAAGAGACTGGTCACCAGTGGGGTACCTCAGGGCTTCTTGCTGAGACTGCTCCTATTGGAAATCTTTTGCTCAGAGGTATAGACTAATGTGAATGGTCTTTGGTTTACCAAGTTCACTGATGACTGCAAATTAGGAGATATAAATTACCCACATGACACAAACATCCTACAAGAGGATCTAACAGAGACAAATGACTGATGCCAAACTCACTGATTAAAACTCAATGCCAATAAATGCATTATAGTGCCTTTTGGGAAAACTACACCTGGGATAATTACTCCATTGATAAGACACTCCTAAAAGTTGACCTGTTAGTCAGAGATCTGGAAATATATGTAGACAGTAATCTGGCCTTTGCCTAACATGTGGCCTAGGTAGTAAGAAAATTATTCTGTCACCCAACCTATAAATAAAGACATGGCTTCCAGGTCAAATGAAGTCATAGTGCCACCTTATTTGGTCCTTAACAGTCCCATCATTGAGTTTAAAGCCCTCTTTGGCACATACATGACCAGACAAATGCACACCTCACCAGGAAAATCCAGATTATAAACAAATTGTAGAATACCGATAGCCTTAAAGCCCTATTTCTATACTCTGTCTCCTACAAGTTACTAAGATATGATCTGTGCCTGGTATACAGGGCATCCTCACATCCAGCTCTGATGGACGTTTTGAACAACCACAAAATGAATAACGTCAGAACCACTAGATCCAGGAATTTAAATTTTGCTTGTGTCATAAAAACAACATGTTGGTGAGACAGATATGTGTCTTAGAGGATCCCCATGCTTTGGAAAATGCTCCCCATCCATAACTCTATTTATGTGTAACCTTGACCAATGTCTCTGTTAGGCAGAGGTAGACAGTAATGCTTAAACTAATATACTCCCCAACATAGAACCTCTAGAAACAATCTAGCATATCCCATCTTAATAAGTGCTCATGATGCATAGGGATATAATTGGGTTAGATTTCACTAATAGACTTATAAAGGCCCTAGTGGTCATTATACTTGTATATACATATGAACCTGCAGTATCATGCAGGACATATTACAGTGCTTACATTAAAGAAAAGCTGAGTGAAACTGAGTTAAAAAAACATAGGAATGAAGGGATTCTAAAAAACGTTAAGGGAGAGCAACTAAGGAGAAATTTCAGAGAACACAAACCACATGAACTGCAAGTCCTGTCTACCTCAATGTGGGGCTAAACAGGACTCCATAACTATAGAATTTAATAGCATCTAGAAAAGAGCCCTAAATAATCCAGTATCCCCTTCATGTAGCAATAAAGAATGGATTCTGCATGGAGCCCTGGTGGGAGGGTGGCCTAATGGTTAAGGTGTTTGCCTTACAAACACAAGGTGCAGGGTTTGAGACTCACAAGGAATAATTGTCTAGGCTTAAAATGGCTCACAAGGGCAATTAGCTTTGTATTAATCTATGAACCAATCTATAAACCTAAAAGGTGCTGTGATAAATGAATAATAATTAAATAAGCCTGCACTATTTAAATGTTTCCATAAGATAATGGATGCAAAGACAGAATTAGGACAAGAGGAACTCTTTTCTATGCAGCCTGCACTGTAAAAGTGATGGCCATACCTCTCAACCTCTTAGAGCAAGAAATCTGGACAAATCCATATAAAAAAAGTGGGACAAAGGCCCAAAAATAGGAACAGTTTTGAAACATTGCTCTTACAAACTTAGAAAGTTGACAGAATAACAGGCTTTGCATTAGCATGAATTTTCTTTTTTTTTCAAAACAGGTTTATTGTTTTAACATATAAGAGAAATATCATAACAATTTTATACAAGTAATTAAAAATAGGTATTATTATAATATTCAACAAAACAACTAAAGTATTTACAAAGACATCCACTACAATCAGATCAATTAATTAAACTAAAATACCATGCTATTGAAATTAAAATTTTTTAACAAATTTTGTAAATTATCCCATACAATAAAATAAGATGTTTTTCTATTTGTTCTAGTCCTAATTGTGTTTATTTCCATATGGCACACTATATTCATAACATTTTTAAATTCATTGAACGAAGGAGGTGTATCTGAAATCCAATTTCTAGTTATTATTTTCCTAGCCACTGCTAGAATAGACCATAACAAGGGAAGCTTAACCTTTTTAACACTTTGAGGTACAGGTGTGTTGAATAATATAAGAAATTTAGAAATAATGAAATTATCTGTAAAAAGAGCCTGCAAAAATTCATTAATTGACTTCCAGTATTCTTTCAATTTTATACAGTCATAAAACATATGAGCCCAGTCAGCATTAATTTCTACATTACATCTCTTACATAGATTATCTTTATTATTTATTTTATTCATCATCAAAGGTGTATAAAAGATCTATGTAAAAATTTCCATGTATAAAGTCTCCAGACAATGGAAGACGTAGTTCTATAAGCAGATTCCAATATATATTGTTTATCTTGTTGATTTGGTGGGTCCCCATTAATAGAAGTGAAATAATTCCAGTATGAATCTACACTGTAAAAAGTTTCTTGTCTGATAACTTTATGTATGTATGAAAGTTTACCTTTATCAGAAACTTTATGTTGTAAATTTAATATCAAGTAATCAATCAGTGTTGGAATAGATTCTTTAACAGTTATAGACATTAAATCTATTTTATTAATGAGATGTTGTCTAAAGGTCTGAACCTCTAACCAGCAAGTTTCTCTTAGATCAAATTCTTGTTTTAAGAAATCTATATTTTTAACTTTATTATCAGATATCAACTGATACCAGTACTTTAGATCATTATCTATAGCTAAATGAGTTCCTTCAGAAGTAGATGACAAAAGCATACCCTGAGTATACATTATAGGAAATACAATAAAATTCCATTCCCTATACTTAGGGTGCATGAATATAAAGTTACGATAACTAATAATAATATTTAATGGGTAACAAACCATATGTTTAGGTGTAATAGGTGAAGTACAAAATTCCTTTAGTAACCATAACATGGAGTTATTTACAATCATATTTTTATGTGTTAAGGAGATTTTCATGAAGTGTATACTAATTAGCTCCCAATAATCTTTCCATTTTGTGACATATGACTGATCTATTAATAAAGTAATAACTTTTACAATAGAAGAGATAGTATATAAATTAAAGTCTGGAAAAGAAATACCCCT